>NC_092520.1:133509603-133689603 GCF_037038585.1 Patagioenas fasciata | reverse complement strand
TAGGGTTAGGGTTAGGGTTAGGGTTAGGATTAGGGTTAGGGTTAGGGTTAGTGTTAGGTTTAGGTTTAGGGTTAGGGTTAGGGTTAGGGCTAGGGTTGGTGTAAGGTTTAGGTTTAGGATTAGGGTTAGGGTTTAGGCTTAGGCTTAGGGTTAGGGTTAGGGTTAGGGTTAGTGTTAGGCTTAGGGTTAGTGTCATTAGGGTTAGGCTTAGGGTTAGGATTAGGGTTTGGTTTAGGATTATAGTTTAGGGTTAGGGTTAGTGTTAGAGTTAGGATTAGAGTTACAGTCATTACGGTTAGGGTTAGGGTTAGTGTTAGGGTTAGGGTTAGCTTAGGGTTAGCATTTGGTTTAGGGTCGTTAGGGTTAGGATCATTAGGGTTAGGGTTAGGGTTAGTGTTAGGGCAATTAGAGTTAGGGTTATGGTTAGGGTTAGGGTAAGATTTAGGGTTAGGGTTAGGGTTAGGGTTAGGGTTTGAGTTAGAGTTAGGGTTTAGGGTTAGGTTTAGGGTTAGGGTTATGGTTAGGGTTTAGGTTTAGGGTTAGGTTTAGGGTTAGGGTTAGGGCTAGAGGTAGGGTTAGGTTTTAGCATAAGGGTTAAGGTTAGGGTTAGGTTTAGGGTCATTAGGGTTAGGGTTAGGTTAAGGTTAGCATTATGTTTAGGGTCGTTAGGGTTAGGATCATTAGGGTTAGGGTTAGGGTTAGCGTTAGGTTTAGGGTTAGGATTAGGGTTAGGGTTAGGGTTAGGGTTAGGGTTAGGGATAGGGTTAGGTTTAGGTTACGGTCAGGGTTATGGTTAGGCTTAGGCTTAGGTCTAGGCCTAGGTTAGCGTTAGCGTCACGGTCAGAGTCAGGGTTAGGTCAGGGTTAGGGCCAGGGTTAGGGTTAGGGTTAGGTTTACGGTTAGGGTTAGGGTTAGGTTACAGTTTAGGGTTTTTGTTAGGCTTAGGTTATGGTCAATGTTACGGTTAGGCTTTGGCAGAGGGTTACGTATAGTGTTAGGTTCACGTTCAGAGTCAGGGTTAGGTCAGGGTTAGGCTTAGATTAGGATAGGGTTAGGGTTAGGGTCATTAGGGTTACAGTTAGGGTTAGGGTTAGTTTTAGAATTAGGGTTCGGATTAGGCATTAGGGTTAGGGTAATTAGGGTTAGGCTTAGGATTAGGGTTAGGGTCATTAGGGTTAGGCTTAGGGTTCCGCTTAGGGTTAGGGTTAGGTTTAGGGTTATGGTTAGGATTAGGGTTAGGGGTTAGGGTTAGGGTTAGGGTTAGGGTTAGGGGTTAGGGTTAGGGTTAGGGTTAGGGTTAGGGTTAGGGTTAGGGGTTAGGGTTAGGATTAGGGTTAGGGTTAGGGTTAGGGTTAGGGTTAGTGTTAGGTTTAGGTTTAGGTTTAGGGTTAGGGTTAGGGCTAGGGTTGGTGTAAGGTTTAGGTTTAGGATTAGGGTTAGGGTTTAGGCTTAGGCTTAGGGTTAGGGTTAGGGTCATTAGGGTTAGGCTTAGGGTTCCGCTTAGGGTTAGGGTTAGGGTTAGGGTTAGGGTTAGGGTTAGGGGTTAGGGTTAGGGTTAGGGTTAGGGTTAGGGTTAGGGTTAGGGGTTAGGGTTAGGATTAGGGTTAGGGTTAGGGTTAGGGTTAGGGTTAGTGTTAGGTTTAGGTTTAGGTTTAGGGTTAGGGTTAGGGCTAGGGTTGGTGTAAGGTTTAGGTTTAGGATTAGGGTTAGGGTTAGGGTTAGGGTTAGGGTTAGGGTTAGGGTTAGGGTTAGGGTTAGGGTTAGGGTTAGTGTTAGGTTTAGGTTTAGGTTTAGGGTTAGGGTTAGGGCTAGGGTTAGGTTTAGGGTTATGGTTAGGATTAGGGTTAGGGGTTAGGGTTAGGGTTAGGGTTAGGGGTTAGGGTTAGGGTTAGGGTTAGGGTTAGGGTTAGGGTTAGGGGTTAGGGTTAGGATTAGGGTTAGGGTTAGGGTTAGGGTTAGGGTTAGGGTTAGGGTTAGGGTTTAGGGTTAGGGTTAGGGTTAGGGTTAGGGTTAGGGTTAGGGTTAGGGGTTAGGGTTAGGGTTAGGGTTAGGGTTAGGGTTAGGGTTAGGGTTAGGGTTAGGGTTAGGGTTAGGGTTAGGATTAGGGTTAGGGTTAGGGTTAGTGTTAGGTTTAGGTTTAGGGTTAGGGTTAGGGTTAGGGCTAGGGTTGGTGTAAGGTTTAGGTTTAGGATTAGGGTTAGGGTTTAGGCTTAGGCTTAGGGTTAGGGTTAGGGTTAGGGTTAGTGTTAGGCTTAGGGTTAGTGTCATTAGGGTTAGGCTTAGGGTTAGGATTAGGGTTTGGTTTAGGATTATAGTTTAGGGTTAGGGTTAGTGTTAGAGTTAGGATTAGAGTTACAGTCATTACGGTTAGGGTTAGGGTTAGTGTTAGGGTTAGGGTTAGCTTAGGGTTAGCATTTGGTTTAGGGTCGTTAGGGTTAGGATCATTAGGGTTAGGGTTAGGGTTAGTGTTAGGGCAATTAGAGTTAGGGTTATGGTTAGGGTTAGGGTAAGATTTAGGGTTAGGGTTAGGGTTAGGGTTAGGGTTTGAGTTAGAGTTAGGGTTTAGGGTTAGGTTTAGGGTTAGGGTTATGGTTAGGGTTTAGGTTTAGGGTTAGGTTTAGGGTTAGGGTTAGGGCTAGAGGTAGGGTTAGGTTTTAGCATAAGGGTTAAGGTTAGGGTTAGGTTTAGGGTCATTAGGGTTAGGGTTAGGTTAAGGTTAGCATTATGTTTAGGGTCGTTAGGGTTAGGATCATTAGGGTTAGGGTTAGGGTTAGCGTTAGGTTTAGGGTTAGGATTAGGGTTAGGGTTAGGGTTAGGGTTAGGGTTAGGGATAGGGTTAGGTTTAGGTTACGGTCAGGGTTATGGTTAGGCTTAGGCTTAGGTCTAGGCCTAGGTTAGCGTTAGCGTCACGGTCAGAGTCAGGGTTAGGTCAGGGTTAGGGCCAGGGTTAGGGTTAGGGTTAGGTTTACGGTTAGGGTTAGGGTTAGGTTACAGTTTAGGGTTTTTGTTAGGCTTAGGTTATGGTCAATGTTACGGTTAGGCTTTGGCAGAGGGTTACGTATAGTGTTAGGTTCACGTTCAGAGTCAGGGTTAGGTCAGGGTTAGGCTTAGGTTTAGGGTTAGGGTCACGGTTAGGGTTAAGGTTAGGGTTCGGGTTAGGGTTAGGGTCAGGTTTAGGGTTAGGGTTAGGGATAGAGTCAGGGTTAGGTTACAGTTAGGGATAGGGTTACGATTAGAATTAGGGATAAGGTTGGATTACAGTTAGGGTTAGGCTTAGGGTTAGGTTACGGTTAGGCTTAGGCATAGGCCTAGGTTTAGGTTAGTGTTACGGTAACGGTCAGAGTCAGGGTTAGGTCGGGGTTAGGGTTAGGGTTAGGGTTAGGGTTAGGGTTAGGGTTAAGGTTAGGGTTAGGATTAGGGTTAGGTTTAGGATTATAGTTTAGGGATAGGGTTAGAATAAGGGTTAGGGTTAGGGTTAGGGTTAGGGTTAAGGTTAGGGTCATTACGGTTAGGGTTAGGGTTAGGGTTAGTGTTAGATTAGGGTTAGGTTAGGGTTAGCATTATTTTTAGGGTCGTTAGGGTTAGGATCATTAGGGTTAGGGTTAGGGTTAGTGTTAGGGCCATTAGGGTTAGGGTGAGGTTTAGTGATAGGGTTAGGGTTAGGGTTAGTTTTAGGATTGGGGTTTGGATTAGGGGTTAGGGTTAGGGTTAGGGTGATTAGAGTTAGGATTATGGTTAGCGTTACGTTTAGGATTTAGGGTTAAGGTTAGGGTTAGGATTAGGGTTAGGGTTAGGGTTAGGGTTAGGGTTAAGGTTAGGGTTAGGATTAGGGTTAGGGTTAGGGTTAGGGTTAGGGTTAGGGTTAGCTTTAGGTTTAGGGTTACGTGCAGGGTTTAGAGTTAGGGTTAGGGTTACTGTCATTAGGGTTAGGGTTAGGCTTAGACTTAGGCTTAGGTTTAGGATTATAGGTTAGAGTTAGTGTTAGGGTTAGTGTTAGGTTTAGGTTTAAGTTTTGGGTTAGAATTAGGGTCAGGGTTAGTATTAGGTTTAGGTTTAGGATTAGGGTTAGGGTTTAGGCTTAGGGTCAGGGTTTGGGTTAGGGTTAGGATTAGGTTTAGGGTTAGGGTTAGGGTTAGGGTTTAAGGTTAGGGTTAGGGTTAGGTTTAGGGCTAGGGTTAGGTTTAGGGTTAGTGTTAGGTTTAGGTTTAGGATTAGGGTTAGGGTTTAGGGTTAGCGTTAGGGTTAGGGTTAGGGTCAGGGTTATGGTTAGGTTTAGGGCTAGGGTTAGGTTTAGGGTTAGTGTTAGGTTTAGGTTTAGGATTAGGGTTAGGGTTTAGGGTTAGCGTTAGGGTTAGGGTTAGGGTTATGGTTAGGGTTAGGGTTACTGTCATTAGGGTTAGGGTTCTGGTTAGGGTTAGGGTTACTGTCATTAGGGTTAGGGTTAGGGTTAGGATTAGGATTAGGGTTAGGGTTAGGGTTGGGGTTAGGTTTAGGGTTAGGGTTATGATTAGGGTTAGGGTTAGTGTTAGGGTTAGGGTTAGGTTAGAGCTAGCATTAGGTTTAGGATCGTTAGGGTTAGGATCATTAGGGTCTTTCTCTGCACAAGCATGTGTGTTGATTTCGTCACACATGTGCATCTGCGTGAGCGTTGAGCTCAGCGGACGGAGTGTGTCTCCTGACACTTGGTGTGCGTTGGCTGTGCCTATGTGTAAGCACAGCACAGTCATGACTGCTCCAGTGAACAGAGAAACGGGAAATGACCAGGGCAGAGGCAACAAAGCAAAACCGAGGCACGATGGACATTTGCTCAACAGAGACGGAATCCCCGCGCTGACATTTCACAGGTGCACGAGAGGAAAGCTGAGCGGTAGGTCGACCGGAGAAATGTTTCCGAAGAGGTTATCTAGCGAATGAATAGCAGTGTGCGCTGCTTTCAGAAGTGTGCCTGGAAAGTGCCAAACGCAGCAGCAGTGCCTGTGTTCAAAAGCTGGTGCCTCTGTGGATGCATTGCTGCAAGTTCCCGTGTCTGCAAGTGTGGAGACGGCTCTTTCGTGTTCACACTCAGAGCGAAATGGTCCGGCTTTTCTTCAGTGCGTACAGACACAATTCCCTTGTCTCTTGCGAACAGAGGTAACACTGTGCATCCAAAACTACATGGTAAAGCGCGTCTGCATAGGTTTTGGTAAGCAAACGAGTGTGCGTGTTCAGACATAGCCATCTACGCAGACGGCTCCACAGACCCAGTTCTCATACCCCGCACCCAAGGACTGAATGTGTAAGCCGACAAATGCACCGGTGTGAGCAATCACATACTCAGACGGGCGTCCATAACCTCAGAGAAGCACGAACGTCTTGGCGTTCAGGCATACAGCAGAAACAACCTGTGAACAGGTGAAGAAAGAACGGCTAGAAAGAGCGGGCGCTAAGGAACACAGAGTTTCAGGCAGACTGTCTCCACACAAACAGGGACCTGTCTGCAGGTATCCTAGATCTTGAGTCTTGAACTTGAGGAAACATGCGTCTGAGCAAAACTCCCAAACACTCCCAGGAAAGACACAGGCTCTCCCACAAGCACACAAATGTTTGCCCTCAGCTATAGATCAGGGACAAGCTCGTGAAGAGATGCCCTGCTGTTCTTTCTGCTTACGGCATGATGTGTTTCGTTTCTCTTGTAAATTGATTGCTAAGCGACTTTCCTCGTGCGACTGTGAAGCATTTGCCAGCGGAGGAGAAGTAGCACGGAACATTCAGTACTGCCTACGAGTGCCTTTGCTCCTTTGCTAGCGGAGCTCCAAGAACAGGCACATATCTGTCTTCAGGTACCTTCCAAATGTGGATTCCCCTGCAGCCCCGTAGGCGGGCGTGCAGTACGCCGACCATCAACGGACATGTTTCCCCTCAAGCATGTCAGGACGTTTCTCGTCCGTCTTTCCGTCAAGAGATGGAAGTGGGCGCGCTTGCGGATGTGTGCGTGTGTGTGGCCACGCGTTTGCTTAGGCATCATTGTGTGAAAAGGTAGGTGCTTTTCTCTAGCTGCGTGTGCGTGCACGTGGTGCTGGGTGCACGTACCTGGGTGCTTGTGGAAAGGTTTCTGCGTGGTTTTGGCTGAGGAATCGTGTGTGTGTGCACATAGACCAACAGAAGGCGTAGCAACTAGGTACCAGCGCCGAAGGCGGCAAAAGGCAAGCTCTCCGACGCTATCTCCTTCTCTCCCCAGACCTGGTTGCGCAAAGAAAGCCGCTAAGCCGGCGACCGGCAAGGGAGCTACAACGAAGCATGCCGAACGGAGAAAATAGCAGCAGCTCATCTGTTCACACCTTGTTTCTGCCATGTGCTTGAACGCCAGTATGTTCGTGCTGCTGTGAGATGAAAGACGTCCTTCTGAATCTGTGGTTGCTCACACCGGTGCACCTGTTAGTGTATCCAGTCAGTCCTGGGCTGCCGGGCATTCAGAAGTGGCTCTGTGGAGACGTCTGCATAGAGGCAGCTGTCAGAACACGCACACTCAGCTGTTCAACAAAACATATGAAGACGCCTCCTTACCTCGTAGATGTGGATGCACAGAGTTCCCTCTGTTTGCACGAGACAAGGGAATCGCGCCTGTACGCACAGAAGCAAGAGCGGACCGTTTCCCTCGGAGTGAACACGGAAGAGCCGTCTATACACTCGCAGACACGGGAACGTGCCTCCATGCAGTCACAGAGGCAGCAGCATTTGAACAGCGGCTCTGGTGATTCTGGCACTTTTCAGGCACACTCCTGAAAGTCGCGCACACTGCTGTTCACTCGCTAAATGACCTCTTCGGAAACACGTCTCCGGTCCATGTACCGCTCAGATTTCTTCTCGTGTAAAGGTGAACTGTGTCAGCATGGGGATTCCGTCTCTGTTGAGCAGATGTCAATCCTGCCTCGCTTTTGCTTTGTTGCCTCTACCAAGATCATTTCCCATTTCTCTCTTCACTGGAGCAGGCAGACACAGCCAACGCACAGCAAGTGTCAAGAGACACACTCCGTCCGCTGAGATCAACGCTTGTGCAGATGCACATGTGCGACGAAGTCAACACACGTGCTTGTGGAGAGAAAGAAAGGGACTCACAGGCGTATGGAGCGACGGATAGAAAGAGCAGGAGCTAAGGAACACAGAGTTTCAGGCAGACTGTCGCACACAAGCAGGGACCTGTCTGCAGGTATCCTAGATCTTGATTCTTGAACTTGAGGAAACATGCGTCTGAGCAAAACTCCCAAACACTTCCAGGAAAGACACAGGCTCTCCCACAAGCACACAAGTGTTTGCCCTCAGCTATAGATCAGGGACAAGCTCGTGAAGAGACGCCCTGCTGTTCTTTCACCTTATGGCATGATGTGTTTCATTTCTCTTGTAGATCGAGTGCTGAGTGTCTTTCCTCGGGCGGCTGTGAAGCATTTGCCAGCGGAGGAGAAGTAGCACGGAACAGCATTCAGTACTGCCTACGAGTGCCTTTGCTCCCTTGCTAGCGGAGCTCCAAGAACAGGCACATATCTGTCTTCAGGTACCTTCCAAATGTGGATTCCCCTGCAGCCCCGTAGGCGGGCGTGCAGTACGCCAACCATCAACGGACATGTTTCCCCGCAAGCCTGTCAGGACGTTTCTCGTCCGTCTTTCCTTCAAGAGACGGAAGTGGGCGCGCTTGCGGATGTGTGCGTGCCTGTGGCCACGCGTTTGCTTAGGCATCAGTGTGTGAAAAGGTAGGTGCTTTTCTCTAGCTGCGTGTGCGTGCACGTGGTGCTGGGTGCACGTACCTGGGTGCTTGTGGAAAGGTTTCTGCGTGGTTTTGGCTGAGGAATCGTGTGTGTGTGCACATAGACCAACAGAAGGCGTAGCAACTAGGTACCAGCGCCGAAGGCGGCAAAAGGCAAGCTCTCCGACGCTATCTCCTTCTCTCCCCAGACCTGGTCGCTTGAAGAAAGCCGCTAAGCCGGCGACCGGCAAGGGAGCTACAACGAAGCATGCCGAACGGAGAAAATAGCAGCAGCTCATCTGTTCACACCTTGTTTCTGCCATGTGCTTGAACGCCAGTATGTTCGTGCTGCTGTGAGATGAAAGACGTCCTTCTGAATCTGTGGTTGCTCACACCGGTGCACCTGTTAGTGTATCCAGTCAGTCCTGGGCTGCCGGGCATTCAGAAGTGGCTCTGTGGAGACGTCTGCATAGAGGCAGCTGTCAGAACACGCACACTCGGCTGTTCACCAAAACATATGCAGACGCCTCCTTACCTCGTAGATGTGGATGCACAGAGTTCCCTCTGTTCGCACGAGACAAGGGAATCGCGCCTGTACGCACAGAAGCAAGAGCGGACCGTTTCCCTCGGAGTGAACACGAAAGAGCCGTCTATACACTCGCAGACACGGGAACGTGCCTCAATGCAGTCACAGAGGCAGCAGCTTTTGAACAGAGGCTCTGGTGATTCTGGCACTTTTCAGGCACACTCCTGAAAGTCGCGCACACTGCTGTTCACTCGCGAAGTGATCTCTTGGGAAACACGTCTCCGGTCGATGTACCGCTCAGATTTCTTCTCGTGTAAAGGTGAACTGTGTCAGCGCGGGGATTCCGTCTCTGTTGAGCAGATGTCTGTTGGAACGATAAAGGACTCAGCACTCCGATTCAATGTGAATCACGCCAAAGTCATTTATTACAGAAACATGTCTCCTTATATATGCAACTATTCTCTAATCACGAATCCACGCTCCAAGCATGGATTCGCTAAATGAGTATCATGGGCAGTCCACACGCTGGAGCCCCACCGATGATAGGTCCGACGACTCACGCCATGCTGAGGTCCTGTTAATGAAGAAACGCCCCTCTTTCTCACAGCAGATTCTGTTCTCAGCTTCTCAAAGTGGCCTTGAGATTCCTTTGGGCCTGACTAATTCAACAACATATCTCCTTCTAACGAAACCCCTTCACAATTCCCCCTTTTTGTTCTTGAACTAGTCAGGCCCCTTAAACAGCATGCTTTGAAATACACTGCAACATAGGACACGTGATTAACAACATAATTACTATTACATATAATGTAGCTAAACCTTACTTAATAAGATTAAACAACTATCTGCTTATACTCAAACCTTCATATCATATATAAAACCTTAATTCTACTTATGACAACCTTACCAACGCACTATTTTAGAATAGTCAGACAACTTAATACAATATATTCTCTTAAATTCTTAAAAGATCTATAACTGCGCAGTTTATAGAGTAACGTACTTAATACCATCAGCATATGCTAATTATTGACTTAATATCTTAAAACTTATATTAACCTATTCATATGCTAATTATTGAATTAATATCTTAAAAATTATATTAACCTATTTAAAAGATCTATAGCTTAATCTTAATATCTCTTTTAAAACCTTACCAGTTGCTAAATTAGGTTACCATGGTAGAAATATCTTATACTTTTACCTTATCTATGCATAGATTATCTAATTGTAATATCACCCTTTTGGAACTCTTACTATCTGTTCAAATTAGCATTCTCTATGGAAGGTACCTTATCTGTTTACTAATAAGCTTTTAGACCACTGGGTCTAAGAGCATCTATAACACTGAATAAGAATTCATGGTTTACATTTGAGACAATTCTCACAACTTATCTCCCTCCTGTCCTTCTGCATCTGTCGAATCTTTGTTGTCTTTATTCAGCCATGGCTTGATCCATTTCGCAGGAATCCATTTTGATCCTTGGTCTGTAATGACACAAGCATAACCCTTTCCCCAAGTTATTAATTGGAAAGGACCCTCCCATTCACCAGTAACTCCATTGCATATTTTGACCTGACACTGATTTTCTCTAAGGTCTGTCAAGTGTCCTTTTAAGCTTGTTCCATGACGAATCATAGGTGGAATGTCGAACCCTTGCGGAAGGCGTAAAAAGTTCAAGACATATAATGCTTTGCTTAGTCTGTCATGTGGAGTAGTACAGTCAGTTCCCCCTTTTTGTTTGTCAAGCTGATGCTTGAGAGTTCGATTCATCCTTTCTACCAAGGCCTGACCAGTAGGAGAATTTGGTATCCCTGTAATGTGCTTAACACCCCACAACTGAAAAAAGGTGGCAGTAGCTTTGGCGATATAACCAGATGCGTTGTCTGTCTTGACCTGTGCAGGAACTCCCAAAGCTGCAAAAGCAGAACGTAAATGTCGTTGCACATGTGAACTAGTTTCACCAGTCTGAGCAGTGGCCCATATGGCGAAAGAATATGTATCAATAGACATATGCACATACTTCAGCCTACCAAATTCAGGGACATGTGTAACGTCCATTTGCCACAATTCCAAGGCTCCTAATCCTCTTGGATTGACTCCTGCACCCAGCCCTACTGAGATGCGCTGACAATCTGCACAACTTTTAACAATACCTCGGGCTTCACTTTCGGACAATGAAAATTGCCGCTGTAAGACCTGAGCAGACTGATGGAGGAAACTATGAGAGTGTACTGCTTGCCCAAACCTATCTATTGGAGGTGGAACCGAGGCAGGAGATACAAGAAAATCAGCTCGGCGGTTTCCTTCAGCTAAATCACCTTGAATTGTCAGATGACTACGGATATGTGTTATGAAGTATCGGTGTTGTCTCTCTTTGACCAACAACCATAGTTGCTTGAACAAAGACATGGTGCCATTTTCCATCTGTTTTCCATGTAATTGCTGCTTTCTGCATTTTACCCCCTGCGTCAGTGAACATTGTGGGTCCTTTAACAGGAAATTCTGAGAGAAGAGGGGGACCCTCCTCCATTGATCCCATATTCAAAACTGACATTAACTTGTGTGGAGGGGAAAATGTCTTAATTAAAGCTTGAGAATCTAATAACGCAATCTGAAAAGGTAAGGAGTTCTGCAAAGCCCACTGTAAATATTCTGAAACGAGGGGAACAATGATATATGCAGGCTCAGCCCCTGAAATTTCGACTATTCTCTGCCTACCTTTCATTATAAGCTGAGCAAAGACCTCAACCCTGGTTGTAATGGTTCGTTTGAGTCGAAAATGCAAAAACACCCACTCTAAGATCTTTAACGGCTCCTTACCAGTTGTCCATTGCATTATGAGAGCAAAAGGATAGTTAGTATTGTTTACAATTAGCAGTCCGATTACATAATCTGGGTTCCACCTATGGCTGAAAGCTTTTACAAGTTTGGACATAATCTTTTTCAGAGCAGCATCCGCCTCAGCAGTAAGCGTTCTAGGAGAGCTAATGTCACTATCCCCTTTTAGCAGTTTTACAATTGGAGCTAAATCCTCATTAGTGATCCCACAAATGCTCCGGACCCAATTCAGATCACCCACTAGTTTCTGCACATCATTTAAGGATTGAATGACAGGCCGACATACTATTTTCTGAGGTTTCACTGTGGACTGAGAAATTTCCCAACCAAGATATTTCCTCGCTGGTTGAATTTGTACCTTTTCTGGAGCAATTAGCAATCCTCTATGCTGCAATGTATCAGATACTTCATTTATCAACAAATCAGTCGAAAAAGTTTCCCCAGCTATTAATATGTCATCATGTAGTGGTAAATCACTAACTCAGGATGAGATTTTCTGATTGATTGCAAGGCCCAAGCTACATAAATTTGGCACATAGTTGGGGAATTTTTCATTCCCTGTGGCAAAACTACCCATCGATACCTTTTCGCAGGTTCAGCCTTATTTACAGAATTTATGGAAAATGCAAAACGTTTACAGTCATCAGGATGCAAAGCAATGGTGAAAAAACAATCTTTCAAGTCAATTATTAAGATCTGCCAGTTTTCTGGAATCATGACAGGGGATGGTAATCCCGGCTGTAATGCTCCCATGTCTTCCATGGTATCATTAATTTTTCGAAGATCATGTAACAACCTCCATTTCTTTGATTTTTTCTGAATAGTAAACACAGGAGTATTCCAGGGACTTGTAGACGGCTCTAAATGCCCTTTTTCAAGCTGTTCCTGTACTAGCTCTTCGACACGGGCGAGTTTTTCTTTACTGAGCGGCCATTGATTTACCCATACTGGATCATCATTTTTCCACTGTAATTTAAGTACTGGTCGCCCATCATCAATGGCCGCTTCTAGAAATGCTGTTGTTTTGTCACCAGAGTTGCTCCTAGTTGTCCTAACACATCCCGTCCTAATAGAGAAACAGGGATAGACATCACATTCATGCAGTAAAGAACTAAATTACTCATGTTCTTCTGTATTATCACAAAATGCACATTTTGAGTCAACGGAATCTCATGATTTAACAGACTGTGAACTTATCGTACCATGTAACAAAGACCTATCAAAATTGCAACATGCTTAAACAGATACCCACAGAGAAAACAGGTTAATAAGGAAAGCATCTTGCAGACTTTAACAAGTTTTCTGACCTGTGTGTTATCAGTTAAGTCTCTCTCAGCTTGTTGAAGTTCAAATCGCCCCGCCTGTAAAACTGTCTGAAAAGATTTAATGATTTCTTGTCCGAGTGCTTTTCTATGTTTTAAAACACCTCCCAATACCGATTTTTCAGGAACACAACTGAAAACAATCATTCCTGACCCCATCTTGCAAGTAAAAACCTTGAGGGGGGGGGGGGAGGCGGGGGGGAAGCAAAGGGCTGCTTGCAGCCTGAGTGGGAAGAGCAGGCAGAAGGTTTTATGGCGCACTTAAAAACAACTAGTGAAACAATTAACTCACATTCCTGACAAGCTGCTTGATTTTCAGAGAGACGGTACACAGGAACACCTAATATGTACTGTAAAACTCGCAAATAACATGCTGATGGCAAACATTAGCATTTTCTACTGCTAATTTCAACACCAGTGCTTCCTTAACTTCTAAGTTTTCAATCTGCTTATTGATGGTCTCTTGAAGGTGGTCAATAAATTGCATGTAATTCTCATTGGGACCCTGATTAATAGTTGCAAATTATTTGGCTGCTTTGTTGGTTTCAGGCACCTCTCTCATAGCTTGATATTGCTGACTGTTGGATTCACTCGCTAATAGCTGATCTGATCTTTCACACAGTTCTTTTGCCCAGTTCTTATCCGGCGGCTCCTTCTGTTCTCTTGTAGGAGTTAGAAGGATAGAAAGCGGTGAAGGCGGACACAAATCAGTAAAAGAATTGATATCACACTTATTTACGACTTTAGCATTCTCAACTTTCACCAGTCCTTTTGACAAATTATCTGACTCCAGTTCTTTGGACTTCTTGGTCTCTCCAGGGTCGTGTGATGGTACAGGAGGCCATCCACTCGGTAATTTTCCTCCCTCCGCCCCAGACTGTTGTATCATTGGGAGTGCCGAAGGCACAACAGGGGATGGAGTAAGGAGGGTATCGAAAACATGAACTGGGTAAGCTTCACAGTTATTTTTAGAGTTCTTATCAGGCTGTAACACTGCAAAAATTCCAGTAACCGCAGCCCGCTCAGCCTTAAATTCTTTTAAGGTGGAAATTATAAGCTTCCATGTAGTCGCTAATGATTTAGCTTCTTTATCTCCGTCGCTAACCTTATCCCATAATTTCTGCCCAATATCATCCCAAAATTCAATTTTAAAAGCTTTCTCAGCTTCTGTCGGGTAGCCGTTAGTTCTACAACAAACCAACAGTCTACGTATGTTACTTTCTTCGTATTTAAGTCCTCTCATAGAGAGAATATGCAGGAGGATCTTAACTATAGCTTCTTCCTCTGAGGATATATTCTGCCCCATAACTTCACTCTTCCCTCCTCCTGCTCCCAGCCGCTCACCTTTCCCGGGGCCTTCTTCAACAAAATTTATCCGCGGAACGTCCGTACGTCTCCGCCCGGCTCTCAGTCCAGCTGAGCCGCCTCCGGCTGGGCCGCTCCAGGCCTTTCCCCGACCTTAGTGAGACGCCGTTCGGAGTATCACGTCGGGGTCACCATTTATTGGAACGATAAAGGACTCAGCACTCCGATTCAATGTGAATCACGCCAAAGCCATTTATTACAGAAACATGTCTCCTTATATATGCAACTATTCTCTAATCACGAATCCACGCTCCAAGCATGGATTCGCTAAATGAGTATCATGGGCAGTCCACACGCTGGAGCCCCACCGATGATAGGTCCGACGACTCACGCCATGCTGAGGTCCTGTTAATGAAGAAACGCCCCTCTTTCTCACAGCAGATTCTGTTCTCAGCTTCTCAAAGTGGCCTTGAGATTCCTTTGGGCCTGACTAATTCAACAACATATCTCCTTCTAACGAAACCCCTTCACAGATGTCAATCCTGCCTCGCTTTTGCTTTGTTGCCTCTACCAAGATCATTTCCCGTTTCTCTCTTCACTGGAGCAGGCAGACACAGCCAACGCACAGCAAGTGTCAAGAGACACACTCCGTCCGCTGAGATCAACGCTTGTGCAGATGTACATGTGCGACGAAGTCAACACACGTGCTTGTGGAGAGAAAGAAAGGGACTCACAGGCGTGTGGAGCGACGGATATAAAGAGCGGGCGCTAAGGAACACAGAGTTTCAGGCAGACTGTCTCCACACAAGCAGGGACCTGTCTGCAGGTATCCCAGATCTTGATTCTTGAACTTGAGGAAACGTGTCTGAGCAAAACTCCCAAACACTTCCAGGAAAGACACAGGCTCTCCCACAAGCACACAAGTGTTTGCCCTCAGCTATAGATCAGGGACAAGCTCGTGAAGAGACGCCCTGCTGTTCTTTCACCTTAGGGCATGATGTCTTTCGTTTCTCTTGTAGATCGAGTGCTGAGTATCTTTCCTCGGGCGGCTGTGAAGCATTTGCCAGCGGAGGAGAAGTAGCACGGAACAGCATTCAGTACTGCCTACGAGTGCCTTTGCTCCTTTGCTAGCGGAGCTCCAAGAACAGGCACATATCTGTCTTCAGGTACCTTCCAAATGTGGATTCCCCTGCAGCCCCGTAGGCGAGCGTGCAGTACGCCAACCATCAACGGACATGTTTCCCCGCAAGCCTGTCAGGACGTTTCTCGTCCGTCTTTCTGTCAAGAGATGGGAGTGGGCGCGCTTGCGGATGTGTGCGTGTGTGTGGCCACGCGTTTGCTTAGGCATCAGTGTGTGAAAAGGTAGGTGCTTTTCTCTAGCTGCGTGTGCGTGCACGTGGTGCTGGGTGCACGTATCTGGGTGCTTGTGGAAAGGTTTCTGCGTGGTTTTGGCTGAGGAATCGTGTGTGTGCACATGGACCAACAGAAGGCGTAGCAACCAGGTACCAGCGCCGAAGGCGGCAAAAGGCAAGCTCTCCGACGCTATCTCCTTCTCTCCCCAGACCTACTCGCGCAAAGAAAGTCGCTAAGCCGGCGACCGGCAAGAGAGCTACAACCAAGCATGCCCAACTGAGAAAATGGCAGCAGCTCACCTGTTCACACCTTGTTTCTGCCATGTGCTTGAACGCCAGTACGTTCGTGCTGCTGTGAGATGAAAGACGTCCTTCTGAATCTGTGGTTGCTCACACCGGTGCACCTGTTAGTGTATCCAGTCAGTCCTGGGCTGCGGGGCATTCAGAAGTGGCTCTGTGGAGACGTCTGCATAGAGGCAGCTGTCAGAACACGCACACTCGGCTGTTCACCAAAACATATGCAGACGCGTCCTTACCTCGTAGATGTGGATGCACAGAGTTCCCTCTGTTTGCACGAGACAAGGGAATCGCGCCTGTACGCACAGAAGCAAGAGCGGACCGTTTCCCTCGGAGTGAACACGAAAGAGCCGTCTATACACTCGCAGACACGGGAACGTGCCTCCATGCAGTCACAGAGGCAGCAGCTTTTGAAAAGAGGCTCTGGTGATTCTGGCACTTTTCAGGCACACTCCTGAAAGTCGCGCACACTGCTGTTCACTCGCTAAATGACCTCTTCGGAAACACGTCTCCGGTCCATGTACCGCTCAGATTTCTTCTCGTGTAAAGGTGAACTGTGTCAGCGTGGGGATTCCGTCTCTGTTGAGCAGATGTCAATCCTGCCTCGCTTTTGCTTTGTTGCCTCTACCAAGATCATTTCCCGTTTCTCTCTTCACTGAAGCAGGCAGACACAGCCAACGCACAGCAAGTGTCAAGAGACACACTCCGTCCGCTGAGATCAACGCTTGTGCAGATGCACATGTGCGACGAAGTCAACACACGTGCTTGTGGAGAGAAAGAAAGGGACTCACAGGCGTGTGGAGCGACGGATAGAAAGAGCGGGTGCTAAGGAACACAGAGTTTCAGGCAGACTGTCTCCACACAAGCAGGGACCTGTCTGCAGGTATCCCAGATCTTGATTCTTGAACTTGAGGAAACGTGTCTGAGCAAAACTCCCAAACACTTCCAGGAAAGACACAGGCTCTCCCACAAGCACACAAGTGTTTGCCCTCAGCTATAGATCAGGGACAAGCTCGTGAAGAGACGCCCTGCTGTTCTTTCACCTTAGGGCACGATGTCTTTCGTTTCTCTTGTAGATCGAGTGCTGAGTATCTTTCCTCGGGCGGCTGTGAAGCATTTGCCAGCAGAGGAGAAGTAGCACGGAACAGCATTCAGTACTGCCTACGAGTGTCTTTGCTACCCTACTAGCGGAGCTCCAAGAACAGGCACATATCTGTCTTCAGGTACCTTCCAAATGTGGATTCCCCTGCAGCCCCGTAGGCGAGCGTGCAGTACGCCAACCATCAACGGACATGTTTCCCCGCAAGCCTGTCAGGACGTTTCTCGTCCGTCTTTCTGTCAAGAGATGGGAGTGGGCGTGCTTGTGTATGTGTGCGTGTGTGTGGCCACGCGTTTGCTTAGGCATCAGTGTGTGAAAAGGTAGGTGCTTTTCTCTAGCTGCGTGTGCGTGCACGTGGTGCTGGGTGCACGTACCTGGGTGCTTGTGGAAAGGTTTCTGCGTGGTTTTGGCTGAGGAATCGTGTGTGTGCACATGGGCCAACAGAAGGCGTAGCAACTAGGTACCAGCGCCGAAGGCGGCAAAAGGCAAGCTCTCCGACGCTATCTCCTTCTCTCCCCAGACCTACTCGCGCAAAGAAAGCCGCTAAGCCGGCGACCGGCAAGAGAGCTACAACCAAGCATGCCGAACGGAGAAAATGGCAGCAGCTCATCTGTTCACACCTTGTTTCTGCCATGTGCTTGAACGCCAACACGTTCGTGCTGCTGTGAGATGAAAGACGTCCTTCTGAATCTGTGGTTGCTCACACCGGTGCACCTGTTAGTGTATCCAGTCAGTCCTGGGCTGCGGGGCATTCAGGAGTGGCTCTGTGGAGACGTCTGCATAGAGGCAGCTGTCAGAACACGCACACTCGGCTGTTCACCAAAACATATGAAGACGCCTCCTTACCTCGTAGATGTGGATGCACAGAGTTCCCTCTGTTCGCACGAGACAAGGGAATCGCGCCTGTACGCACAGAAGCAAGAGCGGACCGTTTCCCTCGGAGTGAACACGAAAGAGCCGTCTATACACTCGCAGACACGGGAACGTGCCTCCATGCAGTCACAGAGGCACCAGCATTTGAACAGCGGCTCTGGTGATTCTGGCACTTTTCAGGCACACTCCTGAGAGTCGCGCACACTGCTGTTCACTCGCAAAGTGATCTCTTGGGAAACAAGTCTCCGGCCGATGTACCGCTCAGATTTCTTCTCGTGTAAAGGTGAACTGTGTCAGCGCGGGGATTCCGTCTCTGTTGAGCAGATATCAATCCTGCCTCGCTTTTGCTTTGTTGCCTCTACCAAGATCATTTCCCGTTTCTCTCTTCACTGGAGCAGGCAGACACAGCCAACGCACAGCAAGTGTCATGAGACACACTCCGTCCGCTGAGCTCAACGCTTGTGCAGATGCACATGTGCGACGAAGTCAACACACTTGCTTGTAGAGAGAAAGAAAGGGACTCACAGGCGTGTGGAGTGACGGCTAGAAAGAGCGGGCGCTAAGGAACACAGAGTTTCACGCATACTGTCTCCACACAAGCAGGGACCTGTCTGCAGGTATCCTAGATCTTGATTCTTGAACTTGAGGAAACATGCGTCTGAGCAAAACTCCCAAACACTTCCAGGAAAGACACAGGCTCTCCCACAAGCACACAAGTGTTTGCCCTCAGCTATAGATCAGGGACAAGCTCGTGAAGAGACGCCCTGCTGTTCTTTCACCTTATGGCATGATGTCTTTCGTTTCTCTTGGAGATCGAGTGTTGAGTGTCTTTCCTCGGGCGACTGTGAAGCATTTGCCACCGGAGGAGAAGTAGCACGGAACAGCATTCAGTACTGCCTACGAGTGCCTTTGCTCCTTTGCTAGCGGAGCTCCAAGAACAGGCACATATCTGTCTTCAGGTACCTTCCAAATGTGGATTCCCCTGCAGCCCCGTAGGCGGGCGTGCAGTACGCCAACCATCAACGGACATGTTTCCCCACAAGCCTGTCAGGACGTTTCTCGTCCGTCTTTCCGTCAAGAGATGGGAGTGGGCGCGCCTGCGGATGTGTGCGTGTGTGTGGCCACGCGTTTGCTTAGGCATCAGTGTGTGAAAAGGTAGGTGCTTTTCTCTAGCTGCGTGTGCGTGCACGTGGTGCTGGGTGCACGTACCTGGGTGCTTGTGTAAAGGTTTCTGCGTGGTTTTGGCTGAGGAATCGTGTGTGTGCACATGGGCCAACAGAAGGCGTAGCAACTAGGTACCAGCGCCGAAGGCGGCAAAAGGCAAGCTCTCCGACGCTATCTCCTTCTCTCCCCAGACCTACTCGCGCAAAGAAAGCCGCTAAGCCGGCGACCGGCAAGAGAGCTACAACCAAGCATGCCGAACGGAGAAAATGGCAGCAGCTCATCTGTTCACACCTTGTTTCTGCCATGTGCTTGAACGCCAACACGTTCGTGCTGCTGTGAGATGAAAGACGTCCTTCTGAATCTGTGGTTGCTCACACCGGTGCACCTGTTAGTGTATCCAGTCAGTCCTGGGCTGCGGGGCATTCAGAAGTGGCTCTGTGGAGACGTCTGCATAGAGGCAGCTGTCAGAACACGCACACTCGGCTGTTCACCAAAACATATGAAGACGCCTCCTTACCTCATAGATTTGGATGCACAGAGTTCCCTCTGTTCGCACGAGACAAGGGAATCGCGCCTGTACGCACAGAAGCAAGAGCGGACCGTTTCCCTCGGAGTGAACACGAAAGAGCCGTCTATACACTCGCAGACACGGGAACGTGCCTCCATGCAGTCACAGAGGCACCAGCATTTGAACAGCGGCTCTGGTGATTCTGGCACTTTTCAGGCACACTCCTGAAAGTCGCGCACACTGCTGTTCACTCGCAAAGTGATCTCTTGGGAAACAAGTCTCCGGCCGATGTACCGCTCAGATTTCTTCTCGTGTAAAGGTGAACTGTGTCAGCGCGGGGATTCCGTCTCTGTTGAGCAGATATCAATCCTGCCTCGCTTTTGCTTTGTTGCCTCTACCAAGATCATTTCCCGTTTCTCTCTTCACTGGAGCAGGCAGACACAGCCAACGCACAGCAAGTGTCAAGAGACACACTCCGTCCGCTGAGCTCAACGCTTGTGCAGATGCACATGTGCGACGAAGTCAACACACTTGCTTGTAGAGAGAAAGAAAGGGACTCACAGGCGTGTGGAGTGACGGCTAGAAAGAGCGGGCGCTAAGGAACACAGAGTTTCACGCATACTGTCTCCACACAAGCAGGGACCTGTCTGCAGGTATCCTAGATCTTGATTCTTGAACTTGAGGAAACATGCGTCTGAGCAAAACTCCCAAACACTTCCAGGAAAGACACAGGCTCTCCCACAAGCACACAAGTGTTTGCCCTCAGCTATAGATCAGGGACAAGCTCGTGAAGAGACGCCCTGCTGTTCTTTCACCTTATGGCATGATGTCTTTCGTTTCTCTTGGACATCGAGTGTTGAGTGTCTTTCCTCGGGCGACTGTGAAGCATTTGCCACCGGAGGAGAAGTAGCACGGAGCAGCATTCAGTACTGCCTACGAGTGCCTTTGCTCCTTTGCTAGCGGAGCTCCAAGAACAGGCACATATCTGTCTTCAGGTACCTTCCAAATGTGGATTCCCCTGCAGCCCCGTAGGCGGGCGTGCAGTACGCCAACCATCAACGGACATGTTTCCCCACAAGCCTGTCAGGACGTTTCTCGTCCGTCTTTCCGTCAAGAGATGGGAGTGGGCGCGCCTGCGGATGTGTGCGTGTGTGTGGCCACGCGTTTGCTTAGGCATCAGTGTGTGAAAAGGTAGGTGCTTTTCTCTAGCTGCGTGTGCGTGCACGTGGTGCTGGGTGCACGTACCTGGGTGCTTGTGGAAAGGTTTCTGCGTGGTTTTCGCTGAGGAATCGTGTGTGTGCACATGGACCAACAGAAGGCGTAGCAACCAGGTACCAGCGCCGAAGGCGGCAAAAGGCAAGCTCTCCGACGCTATCTCCTTCTCTCCCCAGACCTACTCGCGCAAAGAAAGCCGCTAAGCCGGCGACCGGCAAGAGAGCTACAACCAAGCATGCCGAACGGAGAAAACGGCAGCAGCTCATCTGTTCACACCTTGTTTCTGCCATGTGCTTGAACGCCAACACGTTCGTGCTGCTGTGAGATGAAAGACGTCCTTCTGAATCTGTGGTTGCTCACACCGGTGCACCTGTTAGTGTATCCAGTCAGTCCTGGGCTGCGGGGCATTCAGAAGTGGCTCTGTGGAGACGTCTGCATAGAGGCAGCTGTCAGAACACGCACACTCGGCTGTTCACCAAAACATATGAAGACGCCTCCTTACCTCGTAGATGTGGATGCACAGAGTTCCCTCTGTTCGCACGAGACAAGGGAATCGCGCCTGTACGCACAGAAGCAAGAGCGGACCGTTTCCCTCGGAGTGAACACGAAAGAGCCGTCTATACACTCGCAGACACGGGAACGTGCCTCCATGCAGTCACAGAGGCACCAGCATTTGAACAGCGGCTCTGGTGATTCTGGCACTTTTCAGGCACACTCCTGAGAGTCGCGCACACTGCTGTTCACTCGCAAAGTGATCTCTTGGGAAACAAGTCTCCGGCCGATGTACCGCTCAGATTTCTTCTCGTGTAAAGGTGAACTGTGTCAGCGCGGGGATTCCGTCTCTGTTGAGCAGATATCAATCCTGCCTCGCTTTTGCTTTGTTGCCTCTACCAAGATCATTTCCCGTTTCTCTCTTCACTGGAGCAGGCAGACACAGCCAACGCACAGCAAGTGTCAAGAGACACACTCCGTCCGCTGAGCTCAACGCTTGTGCAGATGTACATGTGCGACGAAGTCAACACACTTGCTTGTAGAGAGAAACAAAGGGACTCACAGGCGTGTGGAGTGACGGCTAGAAAGAGCGGGCGCTAAGGAACACAGAGTTTCACGCATACTGTCTCCACACAAGCAGGGACCTGTCTGCAGGTATCCTAGATCTTGATTCTTGAACTTGAGGAAACATGCGTCTGAGCAAAACTCCCAAACACTTCCAGGAAAGACACAGGCTCTCCCACAAGCACACAAGTGTTTGCCCTCAGCTATAGATCAGGGACAAGCTCGTGAAGAGACGCCCTGCTGTTCTTTCACCTTATGGCATGATGTCTTTCGTTTCTCTTGGAGATCGAGTGTTGAGTGTCTTTCCTCGGGCGACTGTGAAGCATTTGCCACCGGACGAGAAGTAGCACGGAGCAGCATTCAGTACTGCCTACGAGTGCCTTTGCTCCTTTGCTAGCGGAGCTCCAAGAACAGGCACATATCTGTCTTCAGGTACCTTCCAAATGTGGATTCCCCTGCAGCCCCGTAGGCGGGCGTGCAGTACGCCAGCCATCAACGGACATGTTTCCCCACAAGCCTGTCAGGACGTTTTTCGTCCGTCTTTCCGTCAAGAGATGGGACTGGGCGCGCTTGCGGATGTGTGCGTGTGTGTGGCCACGCGTTTGCTTAGGCATCAGTGTGTGAAAAGGTAGGTGCTTTTCTCTAGCTGCGTGTGCGTGCACGTGGTGCTGGGTGCACGTACCTGGGTGCTTGTGGAACGGTTTCTGCGTGGTTTTGGCTGAGGAATCGTGTGTGTGCACATGGGCCAACAGAAGGCGTAGCAACTAGGTACCAGCGCCGAAGGCGGCAAAAGGCAAGCTCTCCGACGCTATCTCCTTCTCTCCCCAGACCTACTCGCGCAAAGAAAGCCGCTAAGCCGGCGACCGGCAAGAGAGCTACAACCAAGCATGCCGAACGGAGAAAATGGCAGCAGCTCATCTGTTCACACCTTGTTTCTGCCATGTGCTTGAACGCCAACACGTTCGTGCTGCTGTGAGATGAAAGACGTCCTTTTGAATCTGTGGTTGCTCACACCGGTGCACCTGTTAGTGTATCCAGTCAGTCCTGGGCTGCGGGGCATTCAGGAGTGGCTCTGTGGAGACGTCTGCATAGAGGCAGCTGTCAGAACACGCACACTCGGCTGTTCACCAAAACATATGAAGACGCCTCCTTACCTCATAGATTTGGATGCACAGAGTTCCCTCTGTTCGCACGAGACAAGGGAATCGCGCCTGTACGCACAGAAGCAAGAGCGGACCGTTTCCCTCGGAGTGAACACGAAAGAGCCGTCTATACACTCGCAGACACGGGAACGTGCCTCCATGCAGTCACAGAGGCACCAGCATTTGAACAGCGGCTCTGGTGATTCTGGCACTTTTCAGGCACACTCCTGAAAGTCGCGCACACTGCTGTTCACTCGCAAAGTGATCTCTTGGGAAACAAGTCTCCGGCCGATGTACCGCTCAGATTTCTTCTCGTGTAAAGGTGAACTGTGTCAGCGCGGGGATTCCGTCTCTGTTGAGCAGATATCAATCCTGCCTCGGTTTTGCTTTGTTGCCTCTACCAAGATGATTTCCCGTTTCTCTCTTCACTGGAGCAGGCAGACACAGCCAACGCACATCAAGTGTCAAGAGACACACTCTGCTGAGCTCAACGCTTGTGCAGATGCACATGTGCGACGAAGTCAACACACGTGCTTGTGGAGAGAAAGAAAGGGACTCCCAGGCGTGTGGAGCGACGGGGAGAAAGAGCGGGCGCTGAGGAGCACAGTTTCAAACAGACTGTCTCCACACAAACAGGCACCTGTCTGCAGGTATCCTAGATCTTGATTCTTGAACTTGAGGAAACACGCGTCTGAGCAAAACTCCCAAACGCTTCCAGGAAAGACACAGGCTCTCCCACAAGCACACAAGTGTTTGCCCTCAGCTATAGATCAGGGACAAGCTCGTGAAGAGACGCCCTGCTATTCTTTCGCCTTATGGCATGATGTCTTTCGTTTCTCTTGGAGATCGAGTGTTGAGTGTCTTTCCTAGGGCGACTGTGAAGCATTTGCCAGCGGAGGAGAAGTAGCACGGAACAGCATTCAGTACTGCCTACGAGTGTCTTTGCTACCCTACTAGCGGAGCTCCAAGAACAGGCACACATCTTCAGGTACCTTCCAAATGTGGATTCCCCTGCAGCCCCGTAGGCGGGCGTGCAGTACGCCAACCATCAACGGACGTTTTTCCCCTCAAGCCTGTCAGGACGTTGCTCGTCCGTCTTTCCCTCAATAGATGGGAGTAGGCGCGCTTGCGGATGTGTGCGTGTGTGTGGCCACGCGTTTGCTTAGGCATCAGTGTGTGAAAAGGTAGGTGCTTTTCTCTAGCTGCGTGTGCGTGCACGTGGTGCTGGGTGCACATCCCTGGGTGCTCGTGGAAAGGTTTCTGCATGGTTTTCGCTGAGGAATCGTGTGTGTGCACATGGACAAAGAGAAGGCGCAGCAACCAGGTTCCAGCGCCGAAGAAGGCAAAAGGCAAGGTTTCCGGCGCTATCTCCTTCTCTCCGCAGACCTAGTCGCGCAAAGCAAGCCGCTAAGCCGGCGACCGGCAAGAGAGCTACAACGAAGCATGCGGAACGGGGAAAATAGCAGCAGCTCATCTGTTCACACCTTGTTTCTGCCATGTGCTTGAACGCCAAGACGTTCGCGCTTCTGTGAGATGAAAGACGTCCTTCTGCATATGTGCTTGCTCACACCGGTGCACTTGTTAGTGTATCCATTCAGTCCTGGGCTGCGGGGCATTCAGGAGTGGCTCTGTGGAGACGTCTGCATAGAGGCAGCTGTCAGAACACGCACACTCGATTGTTCACCAAAACATATGCAGACGCGTCCTTAGCCTGTAGATTTGGATGCACAGAGTTCCCTGTGTTCGCAAGAGACAAGGGAATCGCGTCTGTACGCACAGAAGCAATAGCGGACCGTTTCCCTCGGAGTGAACGCGAAAGAGCCGTCTATATACTCGCAGACACGGGAACGTGCCTCAATGCGGTCGCAGAGGCAGCAGCTTTTGCACAGATGCTCTGGTGATTCTGGCACTTTCCAGGCACACTCCTGAAAGTCGCGCACACTGCTGTTCACTCGCTAAACGACCTCTTGGGAAACACGTCTGCGGTCGATGGACCGCTCAGATTGCTTCTCGTGTAACTGTGAACTGTGTCAGCGCAGGGAATCCGTCTCTGTTGAGCAGATGTCAGTCCTGCCTCGGTTTTGCTTTGTTGCCTCTACCAAGATGATTTCCCGTTTCTCTCTTCACTGGAGCAGGCAGACACAGCCAACGCACATCAAGTGTCAAGAGACACACTCTGCTGAGCTCAACGCTTGTGCAGATGCACATGTGCGACGAAGTCAACACACGTGCTTGTGGAGAGAAAGAAAGGGACTCCCAGGCGTGTGGAGCGACGGGGAGAAAGAGCGGGCGCTGAGGAACACAGTTTCAAACAGACTGTCTCCACACAAACAGGCACCTGTCTGCAGGTATCCTAGATCTTGATTCTTGAACTTGAGGAAACACGCGTCTGAGCAAAACTCCCAAACGCTTCCAGGAAAGACACAGGCTCTCCCACAAGCACACATGTGTTTGCCCTCAGCTATAGATCAGGGACAAGCTTGTGAAGAGATGCCCTGCTATTCTTTCGCCTTATGGCATCATGTGTTTCGTTCCTCTTGGAGATCGATTGTTAAACGTCTTTCCTAGGGCGACTGTGAAGCATTTGCCAGCGGAGGAGAAGTAACACGGAGCAGCATTCAGTACTGCCTACGAGTGTCTTTGCTACCCTACTAGCGGAGCTCCAAGAACAGGCACACATCTTCAGGTACCTTCCAAATGTGGATTCCCCTGCAGCCCCGTAGGCGGGCGTGCAGTACGCCAACCATCAACGGACGTTTTTCCCCTCAAGCCTGTCAGGACGTTGCTCGTCCGTCTTTCCCTCAATAGATGGGAGTAGGCGCGCTTGCGGATGTGTGCGTGTGTGTGGCCACGCGTTTGCTTAGGCATCAGTGTGTGAAAAGGTAGGTGCTTTTCTCTAGCTGCGTGTGCTGGGTGCACGTGGTGCTGGGTGCACATCCCTGGGTGCTCGTGGAAAGGTTTCTGCATGGTTTTCGCTGAGGAATCGTGTGTGTGCACATGGACAAAGAGAAGGCGCAGCAACCAGGTTCCAGCGCCGAAGAAGGCAAAAGGCAAGGTTTCCGGCGCTATCTCCTTCTCTCCGCAGACCTAGTCGCGCAAAGCAAGCCGCTAAGCCGGCGACCGGCAAGAGAGCTACAACGAAGCATGCCGAACGGAGAAAATAGCAGCAGCTCATCTGTTCACACCTTGTTTCTGCCATGTGCTTGAACGCCAAGACGTTCGCGCTTCTGTGAGATGAAAGACGTCCTTCTGCATATGTGCTTGCTCACACCGGTGCACTTGTTAGTGTATCCATTCAGTCCTGGGCTGCGGGGCATTCAGGAGTGGCTCTGTGGAGACGTCTGCATAGAGGCAGCTGTCAGAACACGCACACTCGATTGTTCACCAAAACATATGCAGACGCGTCCTTAGCCTGTAGATTTGGATGCACAGAGTTCCCTGTGTTCGCAAGAGACAAGGGAATCGCGTCTGTACGCACAGAAGCAATAGCGGACCGTTTCCCTCGGAGTGAACGCGAAAGAGCCGTCTATATACTCGCAGACACGGGAACGTGCCTCAATGCAGTCACAGAGGCAGCAGCTTTTGCACAGATGCTCTGGTGATTCTGGCACTTTCCAGGCACACTCCTGAAAGTCGCGCACACTGCTGTTCACTCGCTAAACGACCTCTTGGGAAACACGTCTGCGGTCGATGGACCGCTCAGATTGCTTCTCGTGTAACTGTGAACTGTGTCAGCGCAGGGAATCCGTCTCTGTTGAGCAGATGTCAATCCTGCCTCGGTTTTGCTTTGTTGCCTCTTCCAAGATGATTTCCCGTTTCTCTCTTCACTGGAGCAGGCAGACACAGCCAACGCACATCAAGTGTCAAGAGACACACTCTGCTGAGCTCAACGCTTGTGCAGATGCACATGTGCGACGAAGTCAACACACGTGCTTGTGGAGAGAAAGAAAGGGACTCCCAGGCGTGTGGAGCGACGGGGAGAAAGAGCGGGCGCTGAGGAACACAGTTTCAAACAGACTGTCTCCACACAAACAGGCACCTGTCTGCAGGTATCCTAGATCTTGATTCTTGAACTTGAGGAAACACGCGTCTGAGCAAAACTCCCAAACGCTTCCAGGAAAGACACAGGCTCTCCCACAAGCACACATGTGTTTGCCCTCAGCTATAGATCAGGGACAAGCTTGTGAAGAGATGCCCTGCTATTCTTTCGCCTTATGGCATCATGTGTTTCGTTCCTCTTGGAGATCGATTGTTAAACGTCTTTCCTAGGGCGACTGTGAAGCATTTGCCAGCGGAGGAGAAGTAACACGGAGCAGCATTCAGTACTGCCTACGAGTGTCTTTGCTACCCTACTAGCGGAGCTCCAAGAACAGGCACACATCTTCAGGTACCTTCCAAATGTGGATTCCCCTGCAGCCCCGTAGGCGGGCGTGCAGTACGCCAACCATCAACGGACGTTTTTCCCCTCAAGCCTGTCAGGACGTTGCTCGTCCGTCTTTCCCTCAATAGATGGGAGTAGGCGCGCTTGCGGATGTGTGCGTGTGTGTGGCCACGCGTTTGCTTAGGCATCAGTGTGTGAAAAGGTAGGTGCTTTTCTCTAGCTGCGTGTGCTGGGTGCACATGGTGCTGGGTGCACATCCCTGGGTGCTCGTGGAAAGGTTTCTGCATGGTTTTCGCTGAGGAATCGTGTGTGTGCACATGGACAAAGAGAAGGCGCAGCAACCAGGTTCCAGCGCCGAAGAAGGCAAAAGGCAAGGTTTCCGGCGCTATCTCCTTCTCTCCGCAGACCTAGTCGCGCAAAGCAAGCCGCTAAGCCGGCGACCGGCAAGAGAGCTACAACGAAGCATGCCGAACGGAGAAAATAGCAGCAGCTCATCTGTTCACACCTTGTTTCTGCCATGTGCTTGAACGCCAAGACG
Source organism: Patagioenas fasciata (assembly GCF_037038585.1). Taxonomy (NCBI): domain Eukaryota; kingdom Metazoa; phylum Chordata; class Aves; order Columbiformes; family Columbidae; genus Patagioenas; species Patagioenas fasciata. The sequence continues at coordinate 133,662,266 of NC_092520.1, read as the reverse complement.
TTCGCGCTTCTGTGAGATGAAAGACGTCCTTCTGCATATGTGCTTGCTCACACCGGTGCACTTGTTAGTGTATCCATTCAGTCCTGGGCTGCGGGGCATTCAGGAGTGGCTCTGTGGAGACGTCTGCATAGAGGCAGCTGTCAGAACACGCACACTCGATTGTTCACCAAAACATATGCAGACGCGTCCTTAGCCTGTAGATTTGGATGCACAGAGTTCCCTGTGTTCGCAAGAGACAAGGGAATCGCGTCTGTACGCACAGAAGCAATAGCGGACCGTTTCCCTCGGAGTGAACGCGAAAGAGCCGTCTATATACTCGCAGACACGGGAACGTGCCTCAATGCGGTCACAGAGGCAGCAGCTTTTGCACAGATGCTCTGGTGATTCTGGCACTTTCCAGGCACACTCCTGAAAGTCGCGCACACTGCTGTTCACTCGCTAAACGACCTCTTGGGAAACACGTCTGCGGTCGATGGACCGCTCAGATTGCTTCTCGTGTAACTGTGAACTGTGTCAGCGCAGGGAATCCGTCTCTGTTGAGCAGATGTCAATCCTGCCTCGGTTTTGCTTTGTTGCCTCTACCAAGATGATTTCCCGTTTCTCTCTTCACTGGAGCAGGCAGACACAGCCAACGCACATCAAGTGTCAAGAGACACACTCTGCTGAGCTCAACGCTTGTGCAGATGCACATGTGCGACGAAGTCAACACACGTGCTTGTGGAGAGAAAGAAAGGGACTCCCAGGCGTGTGGAGCGACGGGGAGAAAGAGCGGGCGCTGAGGAACACAGTTTCAAACAGACTGTCTCCACACAAACAGGCACCTGTCTGCAGGTATCCTAGATCTTGATTCTTGAACTTGAGGAAACACGCGTCTGAGCAAAACTCCCAAACGCTTCCAGGAAAGACACAGGCTCTCCCACAAGCACACAAGTGTTTGCCCTCAGCTATAGATCAGGGACAAGCTTGTGAAGAGATGCCCTGCTATTCTTTCGCCTTATGGCATCATGTGTTTCGTTCCTCTTGGAGATCGATTGTTAAACGTCTTTCCTAGGGCGACTGTGAAGCATTTGCCAGCGGAGGAGAAGTAGCACGGAGCAGCATTCAGTACTGCCTACGAGTGTCTTTGCTACCCTACTAGCGGAGCTCCAAGAACAGGCACACATCTTCAGGTACCTTCCAAATGTGGATTCCCCTGCAGCCCCGTAGGCGGGCGTGCAGTACGCCAACCATCAACGGACGTTTTTCCCCTCAAGCCTGTCAGGACGTTGCTCGTCCGTCTTTCCCTCAATAGATGGGAGTAGGCGCGCTTGCGGATGTGTGCGTGTGTGTGGCCACGCGTTTGCTTAGGCATCAGTGTGTGAAAAGGTAGGTGCTTTTCTCTAGCTGCGTGTGCGTGCACGTGGTGCTGGGTGCACATCCCTGGGTGCTCGTGGAAAGGTTTCTGCATGGTTTTCGCTGAGGAATCGTGTGTGTGCACATGGACAAAGAGAAGGCGCAGCAACCAGGTTCCAGCGCCGAAGAAGGCAAAAGGCAAGGTTTCCGGCGCTATCTCCTTCTCTCCGCAGACCTAGTCGCGCAAAGCAAGCCGCTAAGCCGGCGACCGGCAAGAGAGCTACAACGAAGCATGCCGAACGGAGAAAATAGCAGCAGCTCATCTGTTCACACCTTGTTTCTGCCATGTGCTTGAACGCCAAGACGTTCGCGCTTCTGTGAGATGAAAGACGTCCTTCTGCATATGTGCTTGCTCACACCGGTGCACTTGTTAGTGTATCCATTCAGTCCTGGGCTGTGGGGCATTCAGGAGTGGCTCTGTGGAGACGTCTGCATAGAGGCAGCTGTCAGAACACGCACACTCGATTGTTCACCAAAACATATGCAGACGCGTCCTTAGCCTGTAGATTTGGATGCACAGAGTTCCCTGTGTTCGCAAGAGACAAGGGAATCGCGTCTGTACGCACAGAAGCAATAGCGGACCGTTTCCCTCGGAGTGAACGCGAAAGAGCCGTCTATATACTCGCAGACACGGGAACGTGCCTCAATGCGGTCACAGAGGCAGCAGCTTTTGCACAGATGCTCTGGTGATTCTGGCACTTTCCAGGCACACTCCTGAAAGTCGCGCACACTGCTGTTCACTCGCTAAACGACCTCTTGGGAAACACGTCTGCGGTCGATGGACCGCTCAGATTGCTTCTCGTGTAACTGTGAACTGTGTCAGCGCAGGGAATCCGTCTCTGTTGAGCAGATGTCAGTCCTGCCTCGGTTTTGCTTTGTTGCCTCTACCAAGATGATTTCCCGTTTCTCTCTTCACTGGAGCAGGCAGACACAGCCAACGCACATCAAGTGTCAAGAGACACACTCTGCTGAGCTCAACGCTTGTGCAGATGCACATGTGCGACGAAGTCAACACACGTGCTTGTGGAGAGAAAGAAAGGGACTCCCAGGCGTGTGGAGCGACGGGGAGAAAGAGCGGGCGCTGAGGAACACAGTTTCAAACAGACTGTCTCCACACAAACAGGCACCTGTCTGCAGGTATCCTAGATCTTGATTCTTGAACTTGAGGAAACACGCGTCTGAGCAAAACTCCCAAACGCTTCCAGGAAAGACACAGGCTCTCCCACAAGCACACATGTGTTTGCCCTCAGCTATAGATCAGGGACAAGCTTGTGAAGAGATGCCCTGCTATTCTTTCGCCTTATGGCATCATGTGTTTCGTTCCTCTTGGAGATCGATTGTTAAACGTCTTTCCTAGGGCGACTGTGAAGCATTTGCCAGCGGAGGAGAAGTAACACGGAGCAGCATTCAGTACTGCCTACGAGTGTCTTTGCTACCCTACTAGCGGAGCTCCAAGAACAGGCACACATCTTCAGGTACCTTCCAAATGTGGATTCCCCTGCAGCCCCGTAGGCGGGCGTGCAGTACGCCAACCATCAACGGACGTTTTTCCCCTCAAGCCTGTCAGGACGTTGCTCGTCCGTCTTTCCCTCAATAGATGGGAGTAGGCGCGCTTGCGGATGTGTGCGTGTGTGTGGCCACGCGTTTGCTTAGGCATCAGTGTGTGAAAAGGTAGGTGCTTTTCTCTAGCTGCGTGTGCTGGGTGCACGTGGTGCTGGGTGCACATCCCTGGGTGCTCGTGGAAAGGTTTCTGCATGGTTTTCGCTGAGGAATCGTGTGTGTGCACATGGACAAAGAGAAGGCGCAGCAACCAGGTTCCAGCGCCGAAGAAGGCAAAAGGCAAGGTTTCCGGCGCTATCTCCTTCTCTCCGCAGACCTAGTCGCGCAAAGCAAGCCGCTAAGCCGGCGACCGGCAAGAGAGCTACAACGAAGCATGCCGAACGGAGAAAATAGCAGCAGCTCATCTGTTCACACCTTGTTTCTGCCATGTGCTTGAACGCCAAGACGTTCGCGCTTCTGTGAGATGAAAGACGTCCTTCTGCATATGTGCTTGCTCACACCGGTGCACTTGTTAGTGTATCCATTCAGTCCTGGGCTGCGGGGCATTCAGGAGTGGCTCTGTGGAGACGTCTGCATAGAGGCAGCTGTCAGAACACGCACACTCGATTGTTCACCAAAACATATGCAGACGCGTCCTTAGCCTGTAGATTTGGATGCACAGAGTTCCCTGTGTTCGCAAGAGACAAGGGAATCGCGTCTGTACGCACAGAAGCAATAGCGGACCGTTTCCCTCGGAGTGAACGCGAAAGAGCCGTCTATATACTCGCAGACACGGGAACGTGCCTCAATGCAGTCACAGAGGCAGCAGCTTTTGCACAGATGCTCTGGTGATTCTGGCACTTTCCAGGCACACTCCTGAAAGTCGCGCACACTGCTGTTCACTCGCTAAACGACCTCTTGGGAAACACGTCTGCGGTCGATGGACCGCTCAGATTGCTTCTCGTGTAACTGTGAACTGTGTCAGCGCAGGGAATCCGTCTCTGTTGAGCAGATGTCAATCCTGCCTCGGTTTTGCTTTGTTGCCTCTTCCAAGATGATTTCCCGTTTCTCTCTTCACTGGAGCAGGCAGACACAGCCAACGCACATCAAGTGTCAAGAGACACACTCTGCTGAGCTCAACGCTTGTGCAGATGCACATGTGCGACGAAGTCAACACACGTGCTTGTGGAGAGAAAGAAAGGGACTCCCAGGCGTGTGGAGCGACGGGGAGAAAGAGCGGGCGCTGAGGAACACAGTTTCAAACAGACTGTCTCCACACAAACAGGCACCTGTCTGCAGGTATCCTAGATCTTGATTCTTGAACTTGAGGAAACACGCGTCTGAGCAAAACTCCCAAACGCTTCCAGGAAAGACACAGGCTCTCCCACAAGCACACATGTGTTTGCCCTCAGCTATAGATCAGGGACAAGCTTGTGAAGAGATGCCCTGCTATTCTTTCGCCTTATGGCATCATGTGTTTCGTTCCTCTTGGAGATCGATTGTTAAACGTCTTTCCTAGGGCGACTGTGAAGCATTTGCCAGCGGAGGAGAAGTAACACGGAGCAGCATTCAGTACTGCCTACGAGTGTCTTTGCTACCCTACTAGCGGAGCTCCAAGAACAGGCACACATCTTCAGGTACCTTCCAAATGTGGATTCCCCTGCAGCCCCGTAGGCGGGCGTGCAGTACGCCAACCATCAACGGACGTTTTTCCCCTCAAGCCTGTCAGGACGTTGCTCGTCCGTCTTTCCCTCAATAGATGGGAGTAGGCGCGCTTGCGGATGTGTGCGTGTGTGTGGCCACGCGTTTGCTTAGGCATCAGTGTGTGAAAAGGTAGGTGCTTTTCTCTAGCTGCGTGTGCTGGGTGCACATGGTGCTGGGTGCACATCCCTGGGTGCTCGTGGAAAGGTTTCTGCATGGTTTTCGCTGAGGAATCGTGTGTGTGCACATGGACAAAGAGAAGGCGCAGCAACCAGGTTCCAGCGCCGAAGAAGGCAAAAGGCAAGGTTTCCGGCGCTATCTCCTTCTCTCCGCAGACCTAGTCGCGCAAAGCAAGCCGCTAAGCCGGCGACCGGCAAGAGAGCTACAACGAAGCATGCCGAACGGAGAAAATAGCAGCAGCTCATCTGTTCACACCTTGTTTCTGCCATGTGCTTGAACGCCAAGACGTTCGCGCTTCTGTGAGATGAAAGACGTCCTTCTGCATATGTGCTTGCTCACACCGGTGCACTTGTTAGTGTATCCATTCAGTCCTGGGCTGCGGGGCATTCAGGAGTGGCTCTGTGGAGACGTCTGCATAGAGGCAGCTGTCAGAACACGCACACTCGATTGTTCACCAAAACATATGCAGACGCGTCCTTAGCCTGTAGATTTGGATGCACAGAGTTCCCTGTGTTCGCAAGAGACAAGGGAATCGCGTCTGTACGCACAGAAGCAATAGCGGACCGTTTCCCTCGGAGTGAACGCGAAAGAGCCGTCTATATACTCGCAGACACGGGAACGTGCCTCAATGCGGTCACAGAGGCAGCAGCTTTTGCACAGATGCTCTGGTGATTCTGGCACTTTCCAGGCACACTCCTGAAAGTCGCGCACACTGCTGTTCACTCGCTAAACGACCTCTTGGGAAACACGTCTGCGGTCGATGGACCGCTCAGATTGCTTCTCGTGTAACTGTGAACTGTGTCAGCGCAGGGAATCCGTCTCTGTTGAGCAGATGTCAATCCTGCCTCGGTTTTGCTTTGTTGCCTCTACCAAGATGATTTCCCGTTTCTCTCTTCACTGGAGCAGGCAGACACAGCCAACGCACATCAAGTGTCAAGAGACACACTCTGCTGAGCTCAACGCTTGTGCAGATGCACATGTGCGACGAAGTCAACACACGTGCTTGTGGAGAGAAAGAAAGGGACTCCCAGGCGTGTGGAGCGACGGGGAGAAAGAGCGGGCGCTGAGGAACACAGTTTCAAACAGACTGTCTCCACACAAACAGGCACCTGTCTGCAGGTATCCTAGATCTTGATTCTTGAACTTGAGGAAACACGCGTCTGAGCAAAACTCCCAAACGCTTCCAGGAAAGACACAGGCTCTCCCACAAGCACACATGTGTTTGCCCTCAGCTATAGATCAGGGACAAGCTTGTGAAGAGATGCCCTGCTATTCTTTCGCCTTATGGCATCATGTGTTTCGTTCCTCTTGGAGATCGATTGTTAAACGTCTTTCCTAGGGCGACTGTGAAGCATTTGCCAGCGGAGGAGAAGTAACACGGAGCAGCATTCAGTACTGCCTACGAGTGTCTTTGCTACCCTACTAGCGGAGCTCCAAGAACAGGCACACATCTTCAGGTACCTTCCAAATGTGGATTCCCCTGCAGCCCCGTAGGCGGGCGTGCAGTACGCCAACCATCAACGGACGTTTTTCCCCTCAAGCCTGTCAGGACGTTGCTCGTCCGTCTTTCCCTCAATAGATGGGAGTAGGCGCGCTTGCGGATGTGTGCGTGTGTGTGGCCACGCGTTTGCTTAGGCATCAGTGTGTGAAAAGGTAGGTGCTTTTCTCTAGCTGCGTGTGCTGGGTGCACATGGTGCTGGGTGCACATCCCTGGGTGCTCGTGGAAAGGTTTCTGCATGGTTTTCGCTGAGGAATCGTGTGTGTGCACATGGACAAAGAGAAGGCGCAGCAACCAGGTTCCAGCGCCGAAGAAGGCAAAAGGCAAGGTTTCCGGCGCTATCTCCTTCTCTCCGCAGACCTAGTCGCGCAAAGCAAGCCGCTAAGCCGGCGACCGGCAAGAGAGCTACAACGAAGCATGCCGAACGGAGAAAATAGCAGCAGCTCATCTGTTCACACCTTGTTTCTGCCATGTGCTTGAACGCCAAGACGTTCGCGCTTCTGTGAGATGAAAGACGTCCTTCTGCATATGTGCTTGCTCACACCGGTGCACTTGTTAGTGTATCCATTCAGTCCTGGGCTGCGGGGCATTCAGGAGTGGCTCTGTGGAGACGTCTGCATAGAGGCAGCTGTCAGAACACGCACACTCGATTGTTCACCAAAACATATGCAGACGCGTCCTTAGCCTGTAGATTTGGATGCACAGAGTTCCCTGTGTTCGCAAGAGACAAGGGAATCGCGTCTGTACGCACAGAAGCAATAGCGGACCGTTTCCCTCGGAGTGAACGCGAAAGAGCCGTCTATATACTCGCAGACACGGGAACGTGCCTCAATGCGGTCACAGAGGCAGCAGCTTTTGCACAGATGCTCTGGTGATTCTGGCACTTTCCAGGCACACTCCTGAAAGTCGCGCACACTGCTGTTCACTCGCTAAACGACCTCTTGGGAAACACGTCTGCGGTCGATGGACCGCTCAGATTGCTTCTCGTGTAACTGTGAACTGTGTCAGCGCAGGGAATCCGTCTCTGTTGAGCAGATGTCAATCCTGCCTCGGTTTTGCTTTGTTGCCTCTACCAAGATGATTTCCCATTTCTCTCTTCACTGGAGCAGGCAGACACAGCCAACGCACATCAAGTGTCAAGAGACACACTCTGCTGAGCTCAACGCTTGTGCAGATGCACATGTGCGACGAAGTCAACACACGTGCTTGTGGAGAGAAAGAAAGGGACTCCCAGGCGTGTGGAGCGACGGGGAGAAAGAGCGGGCGCTGAGGAACACAGTTTCAAACAGACTGTCTCCACACAAACAGGCACCTGTCTGCAGGTATCCTAGATCTTGATTCTTGAACTTGAGGAAACACGCATCTGAGCAAAACTCCCAAACGCTTCCAGGAAAGACACAGGCTCTCCCACAAGCACACATGTGTTTGCCCTCAGCTATAGATCAGGGACAAGCTTGTGAAGAGATGCCCTGCTATTCTTTCGCCTTATGGCATCATGTGTTTCGTTCCTCTTGGAGATCGATTGTTAAACGTCTTTCCTAGGGCGACTGTGAAGCATTTGCCAGCGGAGGAGAAGTAACACGGAGCAGCATTCAGTACTGCCTACGAGTGTCTTTGCTACCCTACTAGCGGAGCTCCAAGAACAGGCACACATCTTCAGGTACCTTCCAAATGTGGATTCCCCTGCAGCCCCGTAGGCGGGCGTGCAGTACGCCAACCATCAACGGACGTTTTTCCCCTCAAGCCTGTCAGGACGTTGCTCGTCCGTCTTTCCCTCAATAGATGGGAGTAGGCGCGCTTGCGGATGTGTGCGTGTGTGTGGCCACGCGTTTGCTTAGGCATCAGTGTGTGAAAAGGTAGGTGCTTTTCTCTAGCTGCGTGTGCTGGGTGCACATGGTGCTGGGTGCACATCCCTGGGTGCTCGTGGAAAGGTTTCTGCATGGTTTTCGCTGAGGAATCGTGTGTGTGCACATGGACAAAGAGAAGGCGCAGCAACCAGGTTCCAGCGCCGAAGAAGGCAAAAGGCAAGGTTTCCGGCGCTATCTCCTTCTCTCCGCAGACCTAGTCGCGCAAAGCAAGCCGCTAAGCCGGCGACCGGCAAGAGAGCTACAACGAAGCATGCCGAACGGAGAAAATAGCAGCAGCTCATCTGTTCACACCTTGTTTCTGCCATGTGCTTGAACGCCAAGACGTTCGCGCTTCTGTGAGATGAAAGACGTCCTTCTGCATATGTGCTTGCTCACACCGGTGCACTTGTTAGTGTATCCATTCAGTCCTGGGCTGCGGGGCATTCAGGAGTGGCTCTGTGGAGACGTCTGCATAGAGGCAGCTGTCAGAACACGCACACTCGATTGTTCACCAAAACATATGCAGACGCGTCCTTAGCCTGTAGATTTGGATGCACAGAGTTCCCTGTGTTCGCAAGAGACAAGGGAATCGCGTCTGTACGCACAGAAGCAATAGCGGACCGTTTCCCTCGGAGTGAACGCGAAAGAGCCGTCTATATACTCGCAGACACGGGAACGTGCCTCAATGCGGTCACAGAGGCAGCAGCTTTTGCACAGATGCTCTGGTGATTCTGGCACTTTCCAGGCACACTCCTGAAAGTCGCGCACACTGCTGTTCACTCGCTAAACGACCTCTTGGGAAACACGTCTGCGGTCGATGGACCGCTCAGATTGCTTCTCGTGTAACTGTGAACTGTGTCAGCGCAGGGAATCCGTCTCTGTTGAGCAGATGTCAATCCTGCCTCGGTTTTGCTTTGTTGCCTCTACCAAGATGATTTCCCGTTTCTCTCTTCACTGGAGCAGGCAGACACAGCCAACGCACATCAAGTGTCAAGAGACACACTCTGCTGAGCTCAACGCTTGTGCAGATGCACATGTGCGACGAAGTCAACACACGTGCTTGTGGAGAGAAAGAAAGGGACTCCCAGGCGTGTGGAGCGACGGGGAGAAAGAGCGGGCGCTGAGGAACACAGTTTCAAACAGACTGTCTCCACACAAACAGGCACCTGTCTGCAGGTATCCTAGATCTTGATTCTTGAACTTGAGGAAACACGCATCTGAGCAAAACTCCCAAACGCTTCCAGGAAAGACACAGGCTCTCCCACAAGCACACATGTGTTTGCCCTCAGCTATAGATCAGGGACAAGCTTGTGAAGAGATGCCCTGCTATTCTTTCGCCTTATGGCATCATGTGTTTCGTTCCTCTTGGAGATCGATTGTTAAACGTCTTTCCTAGGGCGACTGTGAAGCATTTGCCAGCGGAGGAGAAGTAACACGGAGCAGCATTCAGTACTGCCTACGAGTGTCTTTGCTACCCTACTAGCGGAGCTCCAAGAACAGGCACACATCTTCAGGTACCTTCCAAATGTGGATTCCCCTGCAGCCCCGTAGGCGGGCGTGCAGTACGCCAACCATCAACGGACGTTTTTCCCCTCAAGCCTGTCAGGACGTTGCTCGTCCGTCTTTCCCTCAATAGATGGGAGTAGGCGCGCTTGCGGATGTGTGCGTGTGTGTGGCCACGCGTTTGCTTAGGCATCAGTGTGTGAAAAGGTAGGTGCTTTTCTCTAGCTGCGTGTGCTGGGTGCACATGGTGCTGGGTGCACATCCCTGGGTGCTCGTGGAAAGGTTTCTGCATGGTTTTCGCTGAGGAATCGTGTGTGTGCACATGGACAAAGAGAAGGCGCAGCAACCAGGTTCCAGCGCCGAAGAAGGCAAAAGGCAAGGTTTCCGGCGCTATCTCCTTCTCTCCGCAGACCTAGTCGCGCAAAGCAAGCCGCTAAGCCGGCGACCGGCAAGAGAGCTACAACGAAGCATGCCGAACGGAGAAAATAGCAGCAGCTCATCTGTTCACACCTTGTTTCTGCCATGTGCTTGAACGCCAAGACGTTCGCGCTTCTGTGAGATGAAAGACGTCCTTCTGCATATGTGCTTGCTCACACCGGTGCACTTGTTAGTGTATCCATTCAGTCCTGGGCTGCGGGGCATTCAGGAGTGGCTCTGTGGAGACGTCTGCATAGAGGCAGCTGTCAGAACACGCACACTCGATTGTTCACCAAAACATATGCAGACGCGTCCTTAGCCTGTAGATTTGGATGCACAGAGTTCCCTGTGTTCGCAAGAGACAAGGGAATCGCGTCTGTACGCACAGAAGCAATAGCGGACCGTTTCCCTCGGAGTGAACGCGAAAGAGCCGTCTATATACTCGCAGACACGGGAACGTGCCTCAATGCGGTCACAGAGGCAGCAGCTTTTGCACAGATGCTCTGGTGATTCTGGCACTTTCCAGGCACACTCCTGAAAGTCGCGCACACTGCTGTTCACTCGCTAAACGACCTCTTGGGAAACACGTCTGCGGTCGATGGACCGCTCAGATTGCTTCTCGTGTAACTGTGAACTGTGTCAGCGCAGGGAATCCGTCTCTGTTGAGCAGATGTCAGTCCTGCCTCGGTTTTGCTTTGTTGCCTCTACCAAGATGATTTCCCGTTTCTCTCTTCACTGGAGCAGGCAGACACAGCCAACGCACATCAAGTGTCAAGAGACACACTCTGCTGAGCTCAACGCTTGTGCAGATGCACATGTGCGACGAAGTCAACACACGTGCTTGTGGAGAGAAAGAAAGGGACTCCCAGGCGTGTGGAGCGACGGGGAGAAAGAGCGGGCGCTGAGGAACACAGTTTCAAACAGACTGTCTCCACACAAACAGGCACCTGTCTGCAGGTATCCTAGATCTTGATTCTTGAACTTGAGGAAACACGCGTCTGAGCAAAACTCCCAAACGCTTCCAGGAAAGACACAGGCTCTCCCACAAGCACACATGTGTTTGCCCTCAGCTATAGATCAGGGACAAGCTTGTGAAGAGATGCCCTGCTATTCTTTCGCCTTATGGCATCATGTGTTTCGTTCCTCTTGGAGATCGATTGTTAAACGTCTTTCCTAGGGCGACTGTGAAGCATTTGCCAGCGGAGGAGAAGTAACACGGAGCAGCATTCAGTACTGCCTACGAGTGTCTTTGCTACCCTACTAGCGGAGCTCCAAGAACAGGCACACATCTTCAGGTACCTTCCAAATGTGGATTCCCCTGCAGCCCCGTAGGCGGGCGTGCAGTACGCCAACCATCAACGGACGTTTTTCCCCTCAAGCCTGTCAGGACGTTGCTCGTCCGTCTTTCCCTCAATAGATGGGAGTAGGCGCGCTTGCGGATGTGTGCGTGTGTGTGGCCACGCGTTTGCTTAGGCATCAGTGTGTGAAAAGGTAGGTGCTTTTCTCTAGCTGCGTGTGCTGGGTGCACATGGTGCTGGGTGCACATCCCTGGGTGCTCGTGGAAAGGTTTCTGCATGGTTTTCGCTGAGGAATCGTGTGTGTGCACATGGACAAAGAGAAGGCGCAGCAACCAGGTTCCAGCGCCGAAGAAGGCAAAAGGCAAGGTTTCCGGCGCTATCTCCTTCTCTCCGCAGACCTAGTCGCGCAAAGCAAGCCGCTAAGCCGGCGACCGGCAAGAGAGCTACAACGAAGCATGCCGAACGGAGAAAATAGCAGCAGCTCATCTGTTCACACCTTGTTTCTGCCATGTGCTTGAACGCCAAGACGTTCGCGCTTCTGTGAGATGAAAGACGTCCTTCTGCATATGTGCTTGCTCACACCGGTGCACTTGTTAGTGTATCCATTCAGTCCTGGGCTGCGGGGCATTCAGGAGTGGCTCTGTGGAGACGTCTGCATAGAGGCAGCTGTCAGAACACGCACACTCGATTGTTCACCAAAACATATGCAGACGCGTCCTTAGCCTGTAGATTTGGATGCACAGAGTTCCCTGTGTTCGCAAGAGACAAGGGAATCGCGTCTGTACGCACAGAAGCAATAGCGGACCGTTTCCCTCGGAGTGAACGCGAAAGAGCCGTCTATATACTCGCAGACACGGGAACGTGCCTCAATGCGGTCACAGAGGCAGCAGCTTTTGCACAGATGCTCTGGTGATTCTGGCACTTTCCAGGCACACTCCTGAAAGTCGCGCACACTGCTGTTCACTCGCTAAACGACCTCTTGGGAAACACGTCTGCGGTCGATGGACCGCTCAGATTGCTTCTCGTGTAACTGTGAACTGTGTCAGCGCAGGGAATCCGTCTCTGTTGAGCAGATGTCAATCCTGCCTCGGTTTTGCTTTGTTGCCTCTACCAAGATGATTTCCCGTTTCTCTCTTCACTGGAGCAGGCAGACACAGCCAACGCACATCAAGTGTCAAGAGACACACTCTGCTGAGCTCAACGCTTGTGCAGATGCACATGTGCGATGAAGTCAACACACGTGCTTGTGGAGAGAAAGAAAGGGACTCCCAGGCGTGTGGAGCGACGGGGAGAAAGAGCGGGCGCTGAGGAACACAGTTTCAAACAGACTGTCTCCACACAAACAGGCACCTGTCTGCAGGTATCCTAGATCTTGATTCTTGAACTTGAGGAAACACGCATCTGAGCAAAACTCCCAAACGCTTCCAGGAAAGACACAGGCTCTCCCACAAGCACACATGTGTTTGCCCTCAGCTATAGATCAGGGACAAGCTTGTGAAGAGATGCCCTGCTATTCTTTCGCCTTATGGCATCATGTGTTTCGTTCCTCTTGGAGATCGATTGTTAAACGTCTTTTCTAGGGCGACTGTGAAGCATTTGCCAGCGGAGGAGAAGTAACACGGAGCAGCATTCAGTACTGCCTACGAGTGTCTTTGCTACCCTACTAGCGGAGCTCCAAGAACAGGCACACATCTTCAGGTACCTTCCAAATGTGGATTCCCCTGCAGCCCCGTAGGCGGGCGTGCAGTACGCCAACCATCAACGGACGTTTTTCCCCTCAAGCCTGTCAGGACGTTGCTCGTCCGTCTTTCCCTCAATAGATGGGAGTAGGCGCGCTTGCGGATGTGTGCGTGTGTGTGGCCACGCGTTTGCTTAGGCATCAGTGTGTGAAAAGGTAGGTGCTTTTCTCTAGCTGCGTGTGCTGGGTGCACATGGTGCTGGGTGCACATCCCTGGGTGCTCGTGGAAAGGTTTCTGCATGGTTTTCGCTGAGGAATCGTGTGTGTGCACATGGACAAAGAGAAGGCGCAGCAACCAGGTTCCAGCGCCGAAGAAGGCAAAAGGCAAGGTTTCCGGCGCTATCTCCTTCTCTCCGCAGACCTAGTCGCGCAAAGCAAGCCGCTAAGCCGGCGACCGGCAAGAGAGCTACAACGAAGCATGCCGAACGGAGAAAATAGCAGCAGCTCATCTGTTCACACCTTGTTTCTGCCATGTGCTTGAACGCCAAGACGTTCGCGCTTCTGTGAGATGAAAGACGTCCTTCTGCATATGTGCTTGCTCACACCGGTGCACTTGTTAGTGTATCCATTCAGTCCTGGGCTGCGGGGCATTCAGGAGTGGCTCTGTGGAGACGTCTGCATAGAGGCAGCTGTCAGAACACGCACACTCGATTGTTCACCAAAACATATGCAGACGCGTCCTTAGCCTGTAGATTTGGATGCACAGAGTTCCCTGTGTTCGCAAGAGACAAGGGAATCGCGTCTGTACGCACAGAAGCAATAGCGGACCGTTTCCCTCGGAGTGAACGCGAAAGAGCCGTCTATATACTCGCAGACACGGGAACGTGCCTCAATGCGGTCACAGAGGCAGCAGCTTTTGCACAGATGCTCTGGTGATTCTGGCACTTTCCAGGCACACTCCTGAAAGTCGCGCACACTGCTGTTCACTCGCTAAACGACCTCTTGGGAAACACGTCTGCGGTCGATGGACCGCTCAGATTGCTTCTCGTGTAACTGTGAACTGTGTCAGCGCAGGGAATCCGTCTCTGTTGAGCAGATGTCAATCCTGCCTCGGTTTTGCTTTGTTGCCTCTACCAAGATGATTTCCCGTTTCTCTCTTCACTGGAGCAGGCAGACACAGCCAACGCACATCAAGTGTCAAGAGACACACTCTGCTGAGCTCAACGCTTGTGCAGATGCACATGTGCGACGAAGTCAACACACGTGCTTGTGGAGAGAAAGAAAGGGACTCCCAGGCGTGTGGAGCGACGGGGAGAAAGAGCGGGCGCTGAGGAACACAGTTTCAAACAGACTGTCTCCACACAAACAGGCACCTGTCTGCAGGTATCCTAGATCTTGATTCTTGAACTTGAGGAAACACGCATCTGAGCAAAACTCCCAAACGCTTCCAGGAAAGACACAGGCTCTCCCACAAGCACACATGTGTTTGCCCTCAGCTATAGATCAGGGACAAGCTTGTGAAGAGATGCCCTGCTATTCTTTCGCCTTATGGCATCATGTGTTTCGTTCCTCTTGGAGATCGATTGTTAAACGTCTTTCCTAGGGCGACTGTGAAGCATTTGCCAGCGGAGGAGAAGTAACACGGAGCAGCATTCAGTACTGCCTACGAGTGTCTTTGCTACCCTACTAGCGGAGCTCCAAGAACAGGCACACATCTTCAGGTACCTTCCAAATGTGGATTCCCCTGCAGCCCCGTAGGCGGGCGTGCAGTACGCCAACCATCAACGGACGTTTTTCCCCTCAAGCCTGTCAGGACGTTGCTCGTCCGTCTTTCCCTCAATAGATGGGAGTAGGCGCGCTTGCGGATGTGTGCGTGTGTGTGGCCACGCGTTTGCTTAGGCATCAGTGTGTGAAAAGGTAGGTGCTTTTCTCTAGCTGCGTGTGCTGGGTGCACATGGTGCTGGGTGCACATCCCTGGGTGCTCGTGGAAAGGTTTCTGCATGGTTTTCGCTGAGGAATCGTGTGTGTGCACATGGACAAAGAGAAGGCGCAGCAACCAGGTTCCAGCGCCGAAGAAGGCAAAAGGCAAGGTTTCCGGCGCTATCTCCTTCTCTCCGCAGACCTAGTCGCGCAAAGCAAGCCGCTAAGCCGGCGACCGGCAAGAGAGCTACAACGAAGCATGCCGAACGGAGAAAATAGCAGCAGCTCATCTGTTCACACCTTGTTTCTGCCATGTGCTTGAACGCCAAGACGTTCGCGCTTCTGTGAGATGAAAGACGTCCTTCTGCATATGTGCTTGCTCACACCGGTGCACTTGTTAGTGTATCCATTCAGTCCTGGGCTGCGGGGCATTCAGGAGTGGCTCTGTGGAGACGTCTGCATAGAGGCAGCTGTCAGAACACGCACACTCGATTGTTCACCAAAACATATGCAGACGCGTCCTTAGCCTGTAGATTTGGATGCACAGAGTTCCCTGTGTTCGCAAGAGACAAGGGAATCGCGTCTGTACGCACAGAAGCAATAGCGGACCGTTTCCCTCGGAGTGAACGCGAAAGAGCCGTCTATATACTCGCAGACACGGGAACGTGCCTCAATGCGGTCACAGAGGCAGCAGCTTTTGCACAGATGCTCTGGTGATTCTGGCACTTTCCAGGCACACTCCTGAAAGTCGCGCACACTGCTGTTCACTCGCTAAACGACCTCTTGGGAAACACGTCTGCGGTCGATGGACCGCTCAGATTGCTTCTCGTGTAACTGTGAACTGTGTCAGCGCAGGGAATCCGTCTCTGTTGAGCAGATGTCAGTCCTGCCTCGGTTTTGCTTTGTTGCCTCTACCAAGATGATTTCCCGTTTCTCTCTTCACTGGAGCAGGCAGACACAGCCAACGCACATCAAGTGTCAAGAGACACACTCTGCTGAGCTCAACGCTTGTGCAGATGCACATGTGCGACGAAGTCAACACACGTGCTTGTGGAGAGAAAGAAAGGGACTCCCAGGCGTGTGGAGCGACGGGGAGAAAGAGCGGGCGCTGAGGAACACAGTTTCAAACAGACTGTCTCCACACAAACAGGCACCTGTCTGCAGGTATCCTAGATCTTGATTCTTGAACTTGAGGAAACACGCGTCTGAGCAAAACTCCCAAACGCTTCCAGGAAAGACACAGGCTCTCCCACAAGCACACATGTGTTTGCCCTCAGCTATAGATCAGGGACAAGCTTGTGAAGAGATGCCCTGCTATTCTTTCGCCTTATGGCATCATGTGTTTCGTTCCTCTTGGAGATCGATTGTTAAACGTCTTTTCTAGGGCGACTGTGAAGCATTTGCCAGCGGAGGAGAAGTAACACGGAGCAGCATTCAGTACTGCCTACGAGTGTCTTTGCTACCCTACTAGCGGAGCTCCAAGAACAGGCACACATCTTCAGGTACCTTCCAAATGTGGATTCCCCTGCAGCCCCGTAGGCGGGCGTGCAGTACGCCAACCATCAACGGACGTTTTTCCCCTCAAGCCTGTCAGGACGTTGCTCGTCCGTCTTTCCCTCAATAGATGGGAGTAGGCGCGCTTGCGGATGTGTGCGTGTGTGTGGCCACGCGTTTGCTTAGGCATCAGTGTGTGAAAAGGTAGGTGCTTTTCTCTAGCTGCGTGTGCTGGGTGCACATGGTGCTGGGTGCACATCCCTGGGTGCTCGTGGAAAGGTTTCTGCATGGTTTTCGCTGAGGAATCGTGTGTGTGCACATGGACAAAGAGAAGGCGCAGCAACCAGGTTCCAGCGCCGAAGAAGGCAAAAGGCAAGGTTTCCGGCGCTATCTCCTTCTCTCCGCAGACCTAGTCGCGCAAAGCAAGCCGCTAAGCCGGCGACCGGCAAGAGAGCTACAACGAAGCATGCCGAACGGAGAAAATAGCAGCAGCTCATCTGTTCACACCTTGTTTCTGCCATGTGCTTGAACGCCAAGACGTTCGCGCTTCTGTGAGATGAAAGACGTCCTTCTGCATATGTGCTTGCTCACACCGGTGCACTTGTTAGTGTATCCATTCAGTCCTGGGCTGCGGGGCATTCAGGAGTGGCTCTGTGGAGACGTCTGCATAGAGGCAGCTGTCAGAACACGCACACTCGATTGTTCACCAAAACATATGCAGACGCGTCCTTAGCCTGTAGATTTGGATGCACAGAGTTCCCTGTGTTCGCAAGAGACAAGGGAATCGCGTCTGTACGCACAGAAGCAATAGCGGACCGTTTCCCTCGGAGTGAACGCGAAAGAGCCGTCTATATACTCGCAGACACGGGAACGTGCCTCAATGCGGTCACAGAGGCAGCAGCTTTTGCACAGATGCTCTGGTGATTCTGGCACTTTCCAGGCACACTCCTGAAAGTCGCGCACACTGCTGTTCACTCGCTAAACGACCTCTTGGGAAACACGTCTGCGGTCGATGGACCGCTCAGATTGCTTCTCGTGTAACTGTGAACTGTGTCAGCGCAGGGAATCCGTCTCTGTTGAGCAGATGTCAGTCCTGCCTCGATTTTGCTTTGTTGCCTCTACCAAGATGATTTCCCGTTTCTCTCTTCACTGGAGCAGGCAGACACAGCCAACGCACGTCAAGTGTCAAGAGACACACTCTGCTGAGCTCAACGCTTGTGCAGATGCACATGTGCGACGAAGTCAACACACGTGCTTGTGGAGAGAAAGAAAGGGACTCCCAGGCGTGTGGAGCGACGGGGAGAAAGAGCGGGCGCTGAGGAACACAGTTTCAAACAGACTGTCTCCACACAAACAGGCACCTGTCTGCAGGTATCCTAGATCTTGATTCTTGAACTTGAGGAAACACGCGTCTGAGCAAAACTCCCAAACGCTTCCAGGAAAGACACAGGCTCTCCCACAAGCACACATGTGTTTGCCCTCAGCTATAGATCAGGGACAAGCTTGTGAAGAGATGCCCTGCTATTCTTTCGCCTTATGGCATCATGTGTTTCGTTCCTCTTGGAGATCGATTGTTAAACGTCTTTCCTAGGGCGACTGTGAAGCATTTGCCAGCGGAGGAGAAGTAGCACGGAGCAGCATTCAGTACTGCCTACGAGTGTCTTTGCTACCCTACTAGCGGAGCTCCAAGAACAGGCACACATCTTCAGGTACCTTCCAAATGTGGATTCCCCTGCAGCCCCGTAGGCGGGCGTGCAGTACGCCAACCATCAACGGACGTTTTTCCCCTCAAGCCTGTCAGGACGTTGCTCGTCCGTCTTTCCCTCAATAGATGGGAGTAGGCGCGCTTGCGGATGTGTGCGTGTGTGTGGCCACGCGTTTGCTTAGGCATCAGTGTGTGAAAAGGTAGGTGCTTTTCTCTAGCTGCGTGTGCTGGGTGCACATGGTGCTGGGTGCACATCCCTGGGTGCTCGTGGAAAGGTTTCTGCATGGTTTTCGCTGAGGAATCGTGTGTGTGCACATGGACAAAGAGAAGGCGCAGCAACCAGGTTCCAGCGCCGAAGAAGGCAAAAGGCAAGGTTTCCGGCGCTATCTCCTTCTCTCCGCAGACCTAGTCGCGCAAAGCAAGCCGCTAAGCCGGCGACCGGCAAGAGAGCTACAACGAAGCATGCCGAACGGAGAAAATAGCAGCAGCTCATCTGTTCACACCTTGTTTCTGCCATGTGCTTGAACGCCAAGACGTTCGCGCTTCTGTGAGATGAAAGACGTCCTTCTGCATATGTGCTTGCTCACACCGGTGCACTTGTTAGTGTATCCATTCAGTCCTGGGCTGCGGGGCATTCAGGAGTGGCTCTGTGGAGACGTCTGCATAGAGGCAGCTGTCAGAACACGCACACTCGATTGTTCACCAAAACATATGCAGACGCGTCCTTAGCCTGTAGATTTGGATGCACAGAGTTCCCTGTGTTCGCAAGAGACAAGGGAATCGCGTCTGTACACACAGAAGCAATAGCGGACCGTTTCCCTCGGAGTGAACGCGAAAGAGCCGTCTATATACTCGCAGACACGGGAACGTGCCTCAATGCGGTCACAGAGGCAGCAGCTTTTGCACAGGTGCTCTGGTGATTCTGGCACTTTCCAGGCACACTCCTGAAAGTCGCGCACACTGCTGTTCACTCGCTAAACGACCTCTTGGGAAACACGTCTGCGGTCGATGGACCGCTCAGATTGCTTCTCGTGTAACTGTGAACTGTGTCAGCGCAGGGAATCCGTCTCTGTTGAGCAGATGTCAATCCTGCCTCGGTTTTGCTTTGTTGCCTCTACCAAGATGA
Source organism: Patagioenas fasciata (assembly GCF_037038585.1). Classification (NCBI taxonomy): domain Eukaryota; kingdom Metazoa; phylum Chordata; class Aves; order Columbiformes; family Columbidae; genus Patagioenas; species Patagioenas fasciata. Next base: position 133,642,968 of record NC_092520.1, on the reverse strand, counting down.
TTTCCCGTTTCTCTCTTCACTGGAGCAGGCAGACACAGCCAACGCACATCGAGTGTCAAGAGACACACTCTGCTGAGCTCAACGCTTGTGCAGATGCACATGTGCGACGAAGTCAACACACGTGCTTGTGGAGAGAAAGAAAGGGACTCCCAGGCGTGTGGAGCGACGGGGAGAAAGAGCGGGCGCTGAGGAACACAGTTTCAAACAGACTGTCTCCACACAAACAGGCACCTGTCTGCAGGTATCCTAGATCTTGATTCTTGAACTTGAGGAAACACGCGTCTGAGCAAAACTCCCAAACGCTTCCAGGAAAGACACAGGCTCTCCCACAAGCACACATGTGTTTGCCCTCAGCTATAGATCAGGGACAAGCTTGTGAAGAGATGCCCTGCTATTCTTTCGCCTTATGGCATCATGTGTTTCGTTCCTCTTGGAGATCGATTGTTAAACGTCTTTCCTAGGGCGACTGTGAAGCATTTGCCAGCGGAGGAGAAGTAACACGGAGCAGCATTCAGTACTGCCTACGAGTGTCTTTGCTACCCTACTAGCGGAGCTCCAAGAACAGGCACACATCTTCAGGTACCTTCCAAATGTGGATTCCCCTGCAGCCCCGTAGGCGGGCGTGCAGTACGCCAACCATCAACGGACGTTTTTCCCCTCAAGCCTGTCAGGACGTTGCTCGTCCGTCTTTCCCTCAATAGATGGGAGTAGGCGCGCTTGCGGATGTGTGCGTGTGTGTGGCCACGCGTTTGCTTAGGCATCAGTGTGTGAAAAGGTAGGTGCTTTTCTCTAGCTGCGTGTGCTGGGTGCACATGGTGCTGGGTGCACATCCCTGGGTGCTCGTGGAAAGGTTTCTGCATGGTTTTCGCTGAGGAATCGTGTGTGTGCACATGGACAAAGAGAAGGCGCAGCAACCAGGTTCCAGCGCCGAAGAAGGCAAAAGGCAAGGTTTCCGGCGCTATCTCCTTCTCTCCGCAGACCTAGTCGCGCAAAGCAAGCCGCTAAGCCGGCGACCGGCAAGAGAGCTACAACGAAGCATGCCGAACGGAGAAAATAGCAGCAGCTCATCTGTTCACACCTTGTTTCTGCCATGTGCTTGAACGCCAAGACGTTCGCGCTTCTGTGAGATGAAAGACGTCCTTCTGCATATGTGCTTGCTCACACCGGTGCACTTGTTAGTGTATCCATTCAGTCCTGGGCTGCGGGGCATTCAGGAGTGGCTCTGTGGAGACGTCTGCATAGAGGCAGCTGTCAGAACACGCACACTCGATTGTTCACCAAAACATATGCAGACGCGTCCTTAGCCTGTAGATTTGGATGCACAGAGTTCCCTGTGTTCGCAAGAGACAAGGGAATCGCGTCTGTACGCACAGAAGCAATAGCGGACCGTTTCCCTCGGAGTGAACGCGAAAGAGCCGTCTATATACTCGCAGACACGGGAACGTGCCTCAATGCGGTCACAGAGGCAGCAGCTTTTGCACAGATGCTCTGGTGATTCTGGCACTTTCCAGGCACACTCCTGAAAGTCGCGCACACTGCTGTTCACTCGCTAAACGACCTCTTGGGAAACACGTCTGCGGTCGATGGACCGCTCAGATTGCTTCTCGTGTAACTGTGAACTGTGTCAGCGCAGGGAATCCGTCTCTGTTGAGCAGATGTCAATCCTGCCTCGGTTTTGCTTTGTTGCCTCTACCAAGATGATTTCCCGTTTCTCTCTTCACTGGAGCAGGCAGACACAGCCAACGCACATCAAGTGTCAAGAGACACACTCTGCTGAGCTCAACGCTTGTGCAGATGCACATGTGCGACGAAGTCAACACACGTGCTTGTGGAGAGAAAGAAAGGGACTCCCAGGCGTGTGGAGCGACGGGGAGAAAGAGCGGGCGCTGAGGAACACAGTTTCAAACAGACTGTCTCCACACAAACAGGCACCTGTCTGCAGGTATCCTAGATCTTGATTCTTGAACTTGAGGAAACACGCGTCTGAGCAAAACTCCCAAACGCTTCCAGGAAAGACACAGGCTCTCCCACAAGCACACATGTGTTTGCCCTCAGCTATAGATCAGGGACAAGCTTGTGAAGAGATGCCCTGCTATTCTTTCGCCTTATGGCATCATGTGTTTCGTTCCTCTTGGAGATCGATTGTTAAACGTCTTTCCTAGGGCGACTGTGAAGCATTTGCCAGCGGAGAAGAAGTAACACGGAGCAGCATTCAGTACTGCCTACGAGTGTCTTTGCTACCCTACTAGCGGAGCTCCAAGAACAGGCACACATCTTCAGGTACCTTCCAAATGTGGATTCCCCTGCAGCCCCGTAGGCGGGCATGCAGTACGCCAACCATCAACGGACGTTTTTCCCCTCAAGCCTGTCAGGACGTTGCTCGTCCGTCTTTCCCTCAATAGATGGGAGTAGGCGCGCTTGCGGATGTGTGCGTGTGTGTGGCCACGCGTTTGCTTAGGCATCAGTGTGTGAAAAGGTAGGTGCTTTTCTCTAGCTGCGTGTGCTGGGTGCACGTGGTGCTGGGTGCACATCCCTGGGTGCTCGTGGAAAGGTTTCTGCATGGTTTTCGCTGAGGAATCGTGTGTGTGCACATGGACAAAGAGAAGGCGCAGCAACCAGGTTCCAGCGCCGAAGAAGGCAAAAGGCAAGGTTTCCGGCGCTATCTCCTTCTCTCCGCAGACCTAGTCGCGCAAAGCAAGCCGCTAAGCCGGCGACCGGCAAGAGAGCTACAACGAAGCATGCCGAACGGAGAAAATAGCAGCAGCTCATCTGTTCACACCTTGTTTCTGCCATGTGCTTGAACGCCAAGACGTTCGCGCTTCTGTGAGATGAAAGACGTCCTTCTGCATATGTGCTTGCTCACACCGGTGCACTTGTTAGTGTATCCATTCAGTCCTGGGCTGCGGGGCATTCAGGAGTGGCTCTGTGGAGACGTCTGCATAGAGGCAGCTGTCAGAACACGCACACTCGATTGTTCACCAAAACATATGCAGACGCGTCCTTAGCCTGTAGATTTGGATGCACAGAGTTCCCTGTGTTCGCAAGAGACAAGGGAATCGCGTCTGTACGCACAGAAGCAATAGCGGACCGTTTCCCTCGGAGTGAACGCGAAAGAGCCGTCTATATACTCGCAGACACGGGAACGTGCCTCAATGCGGTCACAGAGGCAGCAGCTTTTGCACAGATGCTCTGGTGATTCTGGCACTTTCCAGGCACACTCCTGAAAGTCGCGCACACTGCTGTTCACTCGCTAAACGACCTCTTGGGAAACACGTCTGCGGTCGATGGACCGCTCAGATTGCTTCTCGTGTAACTGTGAACTGTGTCAGCGCAGGGAATCCGTCTCTGTTGAGCAGATGTCAATCCTGCCTCGGTTTTGCTTTGTTGCCTCTTCCAAGATGATTTCCCGTTTCTCTCTTCACTGGAGCAGGCAGACACAGCCAACGCACATCAAGTGTCAAGAGACACACTCTGCTGAGCTCAACGCTTGTGCAGATGCACATGTGCGACGAAGTCAACACACGTGCTTGTGGAGAGAAAGAAAGGGACTCCCAGGCGTGTGGAGCGACGGGGAGAAAGAGCGGGCGCTGAGGAACACAGTTTCAAACAGACTGTCTCCACACAAACAGGCACCTGTCTGCAGGTATCCTAGATCTTGATTCTTGAACTTGAGGAAACACGCGTCTGAGCAAAACTCCCAAACGCTTCCAGGAAAGACACAGGCTCTCCCACAAGCACACATGTGTTTGCCCTCAGCTATAGATCAGGGACAAGCTTGTGAAGAGATGCCCTGCTATTCTTTCGCCTTATGGCATCATGTGTTTCGTTCCTCTTGGAGATCGATTGTTAAACGTCTTTCCTAGGGCGACTGTGAAGCATTTGCCAGCGGAGGAGAAGTAACACGGAGCAGCATTCAGTACTGCCTACGAGTGTCTTTGCTACCCTACTAGCGGAGCTCCAAGAACAGGCACACATCTTCAGGTACCTTCCAAATGTGGATTCCCCTGCAGCCCCGTAGGCGGGCATGCAGTACGCCAACCATCAACGGACGTTTTTCCCCTCAAGCCTGTCAGGACGTTGCTCGTCCGTCTTTCCCTCAATAGATGGGAGTAGGCGCGCTTGCGGATGTGTGCGTGTGTGTGGCCACGCGTTTGCTTAGGCATCAGTGTGTGAAAAGGTAGGTGCTTTTCTCTAGCTGCGTGTGCTGGGTGCACATGGTGCTGGGTGCACATCCCTGGGTGCTCGTGGAAAGGTTTCTGCATGGTTTTCGCTGAGGAATCGTGTGTGTGCACATGGACAAAGAGAAGGCGCAGCAACCAGGTTCCAGCGCCGAAGAAGGCAAAAGGCAAGGTTTCCGGCGCTATCTCCTTCTCTCCGCAGACCTAGTCGCGCAAAGCAAGCCGCTAAGCCGGCGACCGGCAAGAGAGCTACAACGAAGCATGCCGAACGGAGAAAATAGCAGCAGCTCATCTGTTCACACCTTGTTTCTGCCATGTGCTTGAACGCCAAGACGTTCGCGCTTCTGTGAGATGAAAGACGTCCTTCTGCATATGTGCTTGCTCACACCGGTGCACTTGTTAGTGTATCCATTCAGTCCTGGGCTGCGGGGCATTCAGGAGTGGCTCTGTGGAGACGTCTGCATAGAGGCAGCTGTCAGAACACGCACACTCGATTGTTCACCAAAACATATGCAGACGCGTCCTTAGCCTGTAGATTTGGATGCACAGAGTTCCCTGTGTTCGCAAGAGACAAGGGAATCGCGTCTGTACGCACAGAAGCAATAGCGGACCGTTTCCCTCGGAGTGAACGCGAAAGAGCCGTCTATATACTCGCAGACACGGGAACGTGCCTCAATGCGGTCACAGAGGCAGCAGCTTTTGCACAGATGCTCTGGTGATTCTGGCACTTTCCAGGCACACTCCTGAAAGTCGCGCACACTGCTGTTCACTCGCTAAACGACCTCTTGGGAAACACGTCTGCGGTCGATGGACCGCTCAGATTGCTTCTCGTGTAACTGTGAACTGTGTCAGCGCAGGGAATCCGTCTCTGTTGAGCAGATGTCAATCCTGCCTCGGTTTTGCTTTGTTGCCTCTACCAAGATGATTTCCCGTTTCTCTCTTCACTGGAGCAGGCAGACACAGCCAACGCACATCAAGTGTCAAGAGACACACTCTGCTGAGCTCAACGCTTGTGCAGATGCACATGTGCGACGAAGTCAACACACGTGCTTGTGGAGAGAAAGAAAGGGACTCCCAGGCGTGTGGAGCGACGGGGAGAAAGAGCGGGCGCTGAGGAACACAGTTTCAAACAGACTGTCTCCACACAAACAGGCACCTGTCTGCAGGTATCCTAGATCTTGATTCTTGAACTTGAGGAAACACGCGTCTGAGCAAAACTCCCAAACGCTTCCAGGAAAGACACAGGCTCTCCCACAAGCACACATGTGTTTGCCCTCAGCTATAGATCAGGGACAAGCTTGTGAAGAGATGCCCTGCTATTCTTTCGCCTTATGGCATCATGTGTTTCGTTCCTCTTGGAGATCGATTGTTAAACGTCTTTCCTAGGGCGACTGTGAAGCATTTGCCAGCGGAGGAGAAGTAGCACGGAGCAGCATTCAGTACTGCCTACAAGTGTCTTTGCTACCCTACTAGCGGAGCTCCAAGAACAGGCACACATCTTCAGGTACCTTCCAAATGTGGATTCCCCTGCAGCCCCGTAGGCGGGCGTGCAGTACGCCAACCATCAACGGACGTTTTTCCCCTCAAGCCTGTCAGGACGTTGCTCGTCCGTCTTTCCCTCAATAGATGGGAGTAGGCGCGCTTGCGGATGTGTGCGTGTGTGTGGCCACGCGTTTGCTTAGGCATCAGTGTGTGAAAAGGTAGGTGCTTTTCTCTAGCTGCGTGTGCGTGCACGTGGTGCTGGGTGCACATCCCTGGGTGCTCGTGGAAAGGTTTCTGCATGGTTTTCGCTGAGGAATCGTGTGTGTGCACATGGACAAAGAGAAGGCGCAGCAACCAGGTTCCAGCGCCGAAGAAGGCAAAAGGCAAGGTTTCCGGCGCTATCTCCTTCTCTCCGCAGACCTAGTCGCGCAAAGCAAGCCGCTAAGCCGGCGACCGGCAAGAGAGCTACAACGAAGCATGCCGAACGGAGAAAATAGCAGCAGCTCATCTGTTCACACCTTGTTTCTGCCATGTGCTTGAACGCCAAGACGTTTGCGCTTCTGTGAGATGAAAGACGTCCTTCTGCATATGTGCTTGCTCACACCGGTGCACTTGTTAGTGTATCCATTCAGTCCTGGGCTGCGGGGCATTCAGGAGTGGCTCTGTGGAGACGTCTGCATAGAGGCAGCTGTCAGAACACGCACACTCGGTTGTTCACCAAAACATATGCAGACGCGTCCTTAGCCTGTAGATTTGGATGCACAGAGTTCCCTGTGTTCGCAAGAGACAAGGGAATCGCGTCTGTACGCACAGAAGCAATAGCGGACCGTTTCCCTCGGAGTGAACGCGAAAGAGCCGTCTATATACTCGCAGACACGGGAACGTGCCTCAATGCGGTCACAGAGGCAGCAGCTTTTGCACAGATGCTCTGGTGATTCTGGCACTTTCCAGGCACACTCCTGAAAGTCGCGCACACTGCTGTTCACTCGCTAAACGACCTCTTGGGAAACACGTCTGCGGTCGATGGACCGCTCAGATTGCTTCTCGTGTAACTGTGAACTGTGTCAGCGCAGGGAATCCGTCTCTGTTGAGCAGATGTCAATCCTGCCTCGGTTTTGCTTTGTTGCCTCTTCCAAGATGATTTCCCGTTTCTCTCTTCACTGGAGCAGGCAGACACAGCCAACGCACATCAAGTGTCAAGAGACACACTCTGCTGAGCTCAACGCTTGTGCAGATGCACATGTGCGACGAAGTCAACACACGTGCTTGTGGAGAGAAAGAAAGGGACTCCCAGGCGTGTGGAGCGACGGGGAGAAAGAGCGGGCGCTGAGGAACACAGTTTCAAACAGACTGTCTCCACACAAACAGGCACCTGTCTGCAGGTATCCTAGATCTTGATTCTTGAACTTGAGGAAACACGCGTCTGAGCAAAACTCCCAAACGCTTCCAGGAAAGACACAGGCTCTCCCACAAGCACACATGTGTTTGCCCTCAGCTATAGATCAGGGACAAGCTTGTGAAGAGATGCCCTGCTATTCTTTCGCCTTATGGCATCATGTGTTTCGTTCCTCTTGGAGATCGATTGTTAAACGTCTTTCCTAGGGCGACTGTGAAGCATTTGCCAGCGGAGGAGAAGTAGCACGGAGCAGCATTCAGTACTGCCTACGAGTGTCTTTGCTACCCTACTAGCGGAGCTCCAAGAACAGGCACACATCTTCAGGTACCTTCCAAATGTGGATTCCCCTGCAGCCCCGTAGGCGGGCGTGCAGTACGCCAACCATCAACAGACGTTTTTCCCCTCAAGCCTGTCAGGACGTTGCTCGTCCGTCTTTCCCTCAATAGATGGGAGTAGGCGCGCTTGCGGATGTGTGCGTGTGTGTGGCCACGCGTTTGCTTAGGCATCAGTGTGTGAAAAGGTAGGTGCTTTTCTCTAGCTGCGTGTGCGTGCACGTGGTGCTGGGTGCACATCCCTGGGTGCTCGTGGAAAGGTTTCTGCATGGTTTTCGCTGAGGAATCGTGTGTGTGCACATGGACAAAGAGAAGGCGCAGCAACCAGGTTCCAGCGCCGAAGAAGGCAAAAGGCAAGGTTTCCGGCGCTATCTCCTTCTCTCCGCAGACCTAGTCGCGCAAAGCAAGCCGCTAAGCCGGCGACCGGCAAGAGAGCTACAACGAAGCATGCCGAACGGAGAAAATAGCAGCAGCTCATCTGTTCACACCTTGTTTCTGCCATGTGCTTGAACGCCAAGACGTTCGCGCTTCTGTGAGATGAAAGACGTCCTTCTGCATATGTGCTTGCTCACACCGGTGCACTTGTTAGTGTATCCATTCAGTCCTGGGCTGCGGGGCATTCAGGAGTGGCTCTGTGGAGACGTCTGCATAGAGGCAGCTGTCAGAACACGCACACTCGATTGTTCACCAAAACATATGCAGACGCGTCCTTAGCCTGTAGATTTGGATGCACAGAGTTCCCTGTGTTCGCAAGAGACAAGGGAATCGCGTCTGTACGCACAGAAGCAATAGCGGACCGTTTCCCTCGGAGTGAACGCGAAAGAGCCGTCTATATACTCGCAGACACGGGAACGTGCCTCAATGCGGTCACAGAGGCAGCAGCTTTTGCACAGATGCTCTGGTGATTCTGGCACTTTCCAGGCACACTCCTGAAAGTCGCGCACACTGCTGTTCACTCGCTAAACGACCTCTTGGGAAACACGTCTGCGGTCGATGGACCGCTCAGATTGCTTCTCGTGTAACTGTGAACTGTGTCAGCGCAGGGAATCCGTCTCTGTTGAGCAGATGTCAATCCTGCCTCGGTTTTGCTTTGTTGCCTCTTCCAAGATGATTTCCCGTTTCTCTCTTCACTGGAGCAGGCAGACACAGCCAACGTACATCAAGTGTCAAGAGACACACTCTGCTGAGCTCAACGCTTGTGCAGATGCACATGTGCGACGAAGTCAACACACGTGCTTGTGGAGAGAAAGAAAGGGACTCCCAGGCGTGTGGAGCGACGGGGAGAAAGAGCGGGCGCTGAGGAACACAGTTTCAAACAGACTGTCTCCACACAAACAGGCACCTGTCTGCAGGTATCCTAGATCTTGATTCTTGAACTTGAGGAAACACGCGTCTGAGCAAAACTCCCAAACGCTTCCAGGAAAGACACAGGCTCTCCCACAAGCACACATGTGTTTGCCCTCAGCTATAGATCAGGGACAAGCTTGTGAAGAGATGCCCTGCTATTCTTTCGCCTTATGGCATCATGTGTTTCGTTCCTCTTGGAGATCGATTGTTAAACGTCTTTCCTAGGGCGACTGTGAAGCATTTGCCAGCGGAGGAGAAGTAACACGGAGCAGCATTCAGTACTGCCTACAAGTGTCTTTGCTACCCTACTAGCGGAGCTCCAAGAACAGGCACACATCTTCAGGTACCTTCCAAATGTGGATTCCCCTGCAGCCCCGTAGGCGGGCGTGCAGTACGCCAACCATCAACGGACGTTTTTCCCCTCAAGCCTGTCAGGACGTTGCTCGTCCGTCTTTCCCTCAATAGATGGGAGTAGGCGCGCTTGCGGATGTGTGCGTGTGTGTGGCCACGCGTTTGCTTAGGCATCAGTGTGTGAAAAGGTAGGTGCTTTTCTCTAGCTGCGTGTGCTGGGTGCACATGGTGCTGGGTGCACATCCCTGGGTGCTCGTGGAAAGGTTTCTGCATGGTTTTCGCTGAGGAATCGTGTGTGTGCACATGGACAAAGAGAAGGCGCAGCAACCAGGTTCCAGCGCCGAAGAAGGCAAAAGGCAAGGTTTCCGGCGCTATCTCCTTCTCTCCGCAGACCTAGTCGCGCAAAGCAAGCCGCTAAGCCGGCGACCGGCAAGAGAGCTACAACGAAGCATGCCGAACGGAGAAAATAGCAGCAGCTCATCTGTTCACACCTTGTTTCTGCCATGTGCTTGAACGCCAAGACGTTCGCGCTTCTGTGAGATGAAAGACGTCCTTCTGCATATGTGCTTGCTCACACCGGTGCACTTGTTAGTGTATCCATTCAGTCCTGGGCTGCGGGGCATTCAGGAGTGGCTCTGTGGAGACGTCTGCATAGAGGCAGCTGTCAGAACACGCACACTCGATTGTTCACCAAAACATATGCAGACGCGTCCTTAGCCTGTAGATTTGGATGCACAGAGTTCCCTGTGTTCGCAAGAGACAAGGGAATCGCGTCTGTACGCACAGAAGCAATAGCGGACCGTTTCCCTCGGAGTGAACGCGAAAGAGCCGTCTATATACTCGCAGACACGGGAACGTGCCTCAATGCGGTCACAGAGGCAGCAGCTTTTGCACAGATGCTCTGGTGATTCTGGCACTTTCCAGGCACACTCCTGAAAGTCGCGCACACTGCTGTTCACTCGCTAAACGACCTCTTGGGAAACACGTCTGCGGTCGATGGACCGCTCAGATTGCTTCTCGTGTAACTGTGAACTGTGTCAGCGCAGGGAATCCGTCTCTGTTGAGCAGATGTCAATCCTGCCTCGGTTTTGCTTTGTTGCCTCTTCCAAGATGATTTCCCGTTTCTCTCTTCACTGGAGCAGGCAGACACAGCCAACGCACATCAAGTGTCAAGAGACACACTCTGCTGAGCTCAACGCTTGTGCAGATGCACATGTGCGACGAAGTCAACACACGTGCTTGTGGAGAGAAAGAAAGGGACTCCCAGGCGTGTGGAGCGACGGGGAGAAAGAGCGGGCGCTGAGGAACACAGTTTCAAACAGACTGTCTCCACACAAACAGGCACCTGTCTGCAGGTATCCTAGATCTTGATTCTTGAACTTGAGGAAACACGCGTCTGAGCAAAACTCCCAAACGCTTCCAGGAAAGACACAGGCTCTCCCACAAGCACACATGTGTTTGCCCTCAGCTATAGATCAGGGACAAGCTTGTGAAGAGATGCCCTGCTATTCTTTCGCCTTATGGCATCATGTGTTTCGTTCCTCTTGGAGATCGATTGTTAAACGTCTTTCCTAGGGCGACTGTGAAGCATTTGCCAGCGGAGGAGAAGTAGCACGGAGCAGCATTCAGTACTGCCTACGAGTGTCTTTGCTACCCTACTAGCGGAGCTCCAAGAACAGGCACACATCTTCAGGTACCTTCCAAATGTGGATTCCCCTGCAGCCCCGTAGGCGGGCGTGCAGTACGCCAACCATCAACAGACGTTTTTCCCCTCAAGCCTGTCAGGACGTTGCTCGTCCGTCTTTCCCTCAATAGATGGGAGTAGGCGCGCTTGCGGATGTGTGCGTGTGTGTGGCCACGCGTTTGCTTAGGCATCAGTGTGTGAAAAGGTAGGTGCTTTTCTCTAGCTGCGTGTGCGTGCACGTGGTGCTGGGTGCACATCCCTGGGTGCTCGTGGAAAGGTTTCTGCATGGTTTTCGCTGAGGAATCGTGTGTGTGCACATGGACAAAGAGAAGGCGCAGCAACCAGGTTCCAGCGCCGAAGAAGGCAAAAGGCAAGGTTTCCGGCGCTATCTCCTTCTCTCCGCAGACCTAGTCGCGCAAAGCAAGCCGCTAAGCCGGCGACCGGCAAGAGAGCTACAACGAAGCATGCCGAACGGAGAAAATAGCAGCAGCTCATCTGTTCACACCTTGTTTCTGCCATGTGCTTGAACGCCAAGACGTTCGCGCTTCTGTGAGATGAAAGACGTCCTTCTACATATGTGCTTGCTCACACCGGTGCACTTGTTAGTGTATCCATTCAGTCCTGGGCTGCGGGGCATTCAGGAGTGGCTCTGTGGAGACGTCTGCATAGAGGCAGCTGTCAGAACACGCACACTCGATTGTTCACCAAAACATATGCAGACGCGTCCTTAGCCTGTAGATTTGGATGCACAGAGTTCCCTGTGTTCGCAAGAGACAAGGGAATCGCGTCTGTACGCACACAAGCAATAGCGGACCGTTTCCCTCGGAGTGAACGCGAAAGAGCCGTCTATATACTCGCAGACACGGGAACGTGCCTCAATGCGGTCACAGAGGCAGCAGCTTTTGCACAGATGCTCTGGTGATTCTGGCACTTTCCAGGCACACTCCTGAAAGTCGCGCACACTGCTGTTCACTCGCTAAACGACCTCTTGGGAAACACGTCTGCGGTCGATGGACCGCTCAGATTGCTTCTCGTGTAACTGTGAACTGTGTCAGCGCAGGGAATCCGTCTCTGTTGAGCAGATGTCAGTCCTGCCTCGGTTTTGCTTTGTTGCCTCTTCCAAGATGATTTCCCGTTTCTCTCTTCACTGGAGCAGGCAGACACAGCCAACGCACATCAAGTGTCAAGAGACACACTCTGCTGAGCTCAACGCTTGTGCAGATGCACATGTGCAACGAAGTCAACACACGTGCTTGTGGAGAGAAAGAAAGGGACTCCCAGGCGTGTGGAGCGACGGGGAGAAAGAGCGGGCGCTGAGGAACACAGTTTCAAACAGACTGTCTCCACACAAACAGGCACCTGTCTGCAGGTATCCTAGATCTTGATTCTTGAACTTGAGGAAACACGCGTCTGAGCAAAACTCCCAAACGCTTCCAGGAAAGACACAGGCTCTCCCACAAGCACACATGTGTTTGCCCTCAGCTATAGATCAGGGACAAGCTTGTGAAGAGATGCCCTGCTATTCTTTCGCCTTATGGCATCATGTGTTTCGTTCCTCTTGGAGATCGATTGTTAAACGTCTTTCCTAGGGCGACTGTGAAGCATTTGCCAGCGGAGGAGAAGTAACACGGAGCAGCATTCAGTACTGCCTACGAGTGTCTTTGCTACCCTACTAGCGGAGCTCCAAGAACAGGCACACATCTTCAGGTACCTTCCAAATGTGGATTCCCCTGCAGCCCCGTAGGCGGGCGTGCAGTACGCCAACCATCAACGGACGTTTTTCCCCTCAAGCCTGTCAGGACGTTGCTCGTCCGTCTTTCCCTCAATAGATGGGAGTAGGCGCGCTTGCGGATGTGTGCGTGTGTGTGGCCACGCGTTTGCTTAGGCATCAGTGTGTGAAAAGGTAGGTGCTTTTCTCTAGCTGCGTGTGCTGGGTGCACATGGTGCTGGGTGCACATCCCTGGGTGCTCGTGGAAAGGTTTCTGCATGGTTTTCGCTGAGGAATCGTGTGTGTGCACATGGACAAAGAGAAGGCGCAGCAACCAGGTTCCAGCGCCGAAGAAGGCAAAAGGCAAGGTTTCCGGCGCTATCTCCTTCTCTCCGCAGACCTAGTCGCGCAAAGCAAGCCGCTAAGCCGGCGACCGGCAAGAGAGCTACAACGAAGCATGCCGAACGGAGAAAATAGCAGCAGCTCATCTGTTCACACCTTGTTTCTGCCATGTGCTTGAACGCCAAGACGTTCGCGCTTCTGTGAGATGAAAGACGTCCTTCTGCATATGTGCTTGCTCACACCGGTGCACTTGTTAGTGTATCCATTCAGTCCTGGGCTGCGGGGCATTCAGGAGTGGCTCTGTGGAGACGTCTGCATAGAGGCAGCTGTCAGAACACGCACACTCGATTGTTCACCAAAACATATGCAGACGCGTCCTTAGCCTGTAGATTTGGATGCACAGAGTTCCCTGTGTTCGCAAGAGACAAGGGAATCGCGTCTGTACGCACAGAAGCAATAGCGGACCGTTTCCCTCGGAGTGAACGCGAAAGAGCCGTCTATATACTCGCAGACACGGGAACGTGCCTCAATGCGGTCACAGAGGCAGCAGCTTTTGCACAGATGCTCTGGTGATTCTGGCACTTTCCAGGCACACTCCTGAAAGTCGCGCACACTGCTGTTCACTCGCTAAACGACCTCTTGGGAAACACGTCTGCGGTCGATGGACCGCTCAGATTGCTTCTCGTGTAACTGTGAACTGTGTCAGCGCAGGGAATCCGTCTCTGTTGAGCAGATGTCAATCCTGCCTCGGTTTTGCTTTGTTGCCTCTTCCAAGATGATTTCCCGTTTCTCTCTTCACTGGAGCAGGCAGACACAGCCAACGCACATCAAGTGTCAAGAGACACACTCTGCTGAGCTCAACGCTTGTGCAGATGCACATGTGCGACGAAGTCAACACACGTGCTTGTGGAGAGAAAGAAAGGGACTCCCAGGCGTGTGGAGCGACGGGGAGAAAGAGCGGGCGCTGAGGAACACAGTTTCAAACAGACTGTCTCCACACAAACAGGCACCTGTCTGCAGGTATCCTAGATCTTGATTCTTGAACTTGAGGAAACACGCGTCTGAGCAAAACTCCCAAACGCTTCCAGGAAAGACACAGGCTCTCCCACAAGCACACATGTGTTTGCCCTCAGCTATAGATCAGGGACAAGCTTGTGAAGAGATGCCCTGCTATTCTTTCGCCTTATGGCATCATGTGTTTCGTTCCTCTTGGAGATCGATTGTTAAACGTCTTTCCTAGGGCGACTGTGAAGCATTTGCCAGCGGAGGAGAAGTAGCACGGAGCAGCATTCAGTACTGCCTACGAGTGTCTTTGCTACCCTACTAGCGGAGCTCCAAGAACAGGCACACATCTTCAGGTACCTTCCAAATGTGGATTCCCCTGCAGCCCCGTAGGCGGGCGTGCAGTACGCCAACCATCAACGGACGTTTTTCCCCTCAAGCCTGTCAGGACGTTGCTCGTCCGTCTTTCCCTCAATAGATGGGAGTAGGCGCGCTTGCGGATGTGTGCGTGTGTGTGGCCACGCGTTTGCTTAGGCATCAGTGTGTGAAAAGGTAGGTGCTTTTCTCTAGCTGCGTGTGCGTGCACGTGGTGCTGGGTGCACATCCCTGGGTGCTCGTGGAAAGGTTTCTGCATGGTTTTCGCTGAGGAATCGTGTGTGTGCACATGGACAAAGAGAAGGCGCAGCAACCAGGTTCCAGCGCCGAAGAAGGCAAAAGGCAAGGTTTCCGGCGCTATCTCCTTCTCTCCGCAGACCTAGTCGCGCAAAGCAAGCCGCTAAGCCGGCGACCGGCAAGAGAGCTACAACGAAGCATGCCGAACGGAGAAAATAGCAGCAGCTCATCTGTTCACACCTTGTTTCTGCCATGTGCTTGAACGCCAAGACGTTCGCGCTTCTGTGAGATGAAAGACGTCCTTCTGCATATGTGCTTGCTCACACCGGTGCACTTGTTAGTGTATCCATTCAGTCCTGGGCTGCGGGGCATTCAGGAGTGGCTCTGTGGAGACGTCTGCATAGAGGCAGCTGTCAGAACACGCACACTCGGTTGTTCACCAAAACATATGCAGACGCGTCCTTAGCCTGTAGATTTGGATGCACAGAGTTCCCTGTGTTCGCAAGAGACAAGGGAATCGCGTCTGTACGCACAGAAGCAATAGCGGACCGTTTCCCTCGGAGTGAACGCGAAAGAGCCGTCTATATACTCGCAGACACGGGAACGTGCCTCAATGCGGTCACAGAGGCAGCAGCTTTTGCACAGATGCTCTGGTGATTCTGGCACTTTCCAGGCACACTCCTGAAAGTCGCGCACACTGCTGTTCACTCGCTAAACGACCTCTTGGGAAACACGTCTGCGGTCGATGGACCGCTCAGATTGCTTCTCGTGTAACTGTGAACTGTGTCAGCGCAGGGAATCCGTCTCTGTTGAGCAGATGTCAGTCCTGCCTCGGTTTTGCTTTGTTGCCTCTACCAAGATGATTTCCCGTTTCTCTCTTCACTGGAGCAGGCAGACACAGCCAACGCACATCAAGTGTCAAGAGACACACTCTGCTGAGCTCAACGCTTGTGCAGATGCACATGTGCGACGAAGTCAACACACGTGCTTGTGGAGAGAAAGAAAGGGACTCCCAGGCGTGTGGAGCGACGGGGAGAAAGAGCGGGCGCTGAGGAACACAGTTTCAAACAGACTGTCTCCACACAAACAGGCACCTGTCTGCAGGTATCCTAGATCTTGATTCTTGAACTTGAGGAAACACGCGTCTGAGCAAAACTCCCAAACGCTTCCAGGAAAGACACAGGCTCTCCCACAAGCACACATGTGTTTGCCCTCAGCTATAGATCAGGGACAAGCTTGTGAAGAGATGCCCTGCTATTCTTTCGCCTTATGGCATCATGTGTTTCGTTCCTCTTGGAGATCGATTGTTAAACGTCTTTCCTAGGGCGACTGTGAAGCATTTGCCAGCGGAGGAGAAGTAGCACGGAGCAGCATTCAGTACTGCCTACGAGTGTCTTTGCTACCCTACTAGCGGAGCTCCAAGAACAGGCACACATCTTCAGGTACCTTCCAAATGTGGATTCCCCTGCAGCCCCGTAGGCGGGCGTGCAGTACGCCAACCATCAACAGACGTTTTTCCCCTCAAGCCTGTCAGGACGTTGCTCGTCCGTCTTTCCCTCAATAGATGGGAGTAGGCGCGCTTGCGGATGTGTGCGTGTGTGTGGCCACGCGTTTGCTTAGGCATCAGTGTGTGAAAAGGTAGGTGCTTTTCTCTAGCTGCGTGTGCGTGCACGTGGTGCTGGGTGCACATCCCTGGGTGCTCGTGGAAAGGTTTCTGCATGGTTTTCGCTGAGGAATCGTGTGTGTGCACATGGACAAAGAGAAGGCGCAGCAACCAGGTTCCAGCGCCGAAGAAGGCAAAAGGCAAGGTTTCCGGCGCTATCTCCTTCTCTCCGCAGACCTAGTCGCGCAAAGCAAGCCGCTAAGCCGGCGACCGGCAAGAGAGCTACAACGAAGCATGCCGAACGGAGAAAATAGCAGCAGCTCATCTGTTCACACCTTGTTTCTGCCATGTGCTTGAACGCCAAGACGTTCGCGCTTCTGTGAGATGAAAGACGTCCTTCTGCATATGTGCTTGCTCACACCGGTGCACTTGTTAGTGTATCCATTCAGTCCTGGGCTGCGGGGCATTCAGGAGTGGCTCTGTGGAGACGTCTGCATAGAGGCAGCTGTCAGAACACGCACACTCGATTGTTCACCAAAACATATGCAGACGCGTCCTTAGCCTGTAGATTTGGATGCACAGAGTTCCCTGTGTTCGCAAGAGACAAGGGAATCGCGTCTGTACGCACAGAAGCAATAGCGGACCGTTTCCCTCGGAGTGAACGCGAAAGAGCCGTCTATATACTCGCAGACACGGGAACGTGCCTCAATGCGGTCACAGAGGCAGCAGCTTTTGCACAGATGCTCTGGTGATTCTGGCACTTTCCAGGCACACTCCTGAAAGTCGCGCACACTGCTGTTCACTCGCTAAACGACCTCTTGGGAAACACGTCTGCGGTCGATGGACCGCTCAGATTGCTTCTCGTGTAACTGTGAACTGTGTCAGCGCAGGGAATCCGTCTCTGTTGAGCAGATGTCAATCCTGCCTCGGTTTTGCTTTGTTGCCTCTTCCAAGATGATTTCCCGTTTCTCTCTTCACTGGAGCAGGCAGACACAGCCAACGTACATCAAGTGTCAAGAGACACACTCTGCTGAGCTCAACGCTTGTGCAGATGCACATGTGCGACGAAGTCAACACACGTGCTTGTGGAGAGAAAGAAAGGGACTCCCAGGCGTGTGGAGCGACGGGGAGAAAGAGCGGGCGCTGAGGAACACAGTTTCAAACAGACTGTCTCCACACAAACAGGCACCTGTCTGCAGGTATCCTAGATCTTGATTCTTGAACTTGAGGAAACACGCGTCTGAGCAAAACTCCCAAACGCTTCCAGGAAAGACACAGGCTCTCCCACAAGCACACATGTGTTTGCCCTCAGCTATAGATCAGGGACAAGCTTGTGAAGAGATGCCCTGCTATTCTTTCGCCTTATGGCATCATGTGTTTCGTTCCTCTTGGAGATCGATTGTTAAACGTCTTTCCTAGGGCGACTGTGAAGCATTTGCCAGCGGAGGAGAAGTAACACGGAGCAGCATTCAGTACTGCCTACAAGTGTCTTTGCTACCCTACTAGCGGAGCTCCAAGAACAGGCACACATCTTCAGGTACCTTCCAAATGTGGATTCCCCTGCAGCCCCGTAGGCGGGCGTGCAGTACGCCAACCATCAACGGACGTTTTTCCCCTCAAGCCTGTCAGGACGTTGCTCGTCCGTCTTTCCCTCAATAGATGGGAGTAGGCGCGCTTGCGGATGTGTGCGTGTGTGTGGCCACGCGTTTGCTTAGGCATCAGTGTGTGAAAAGGTAGGTGCTTTTCTCTAGCTGCGTGTGCTGGGTGCACATGGTGCTGGGTGCACATCCCTGGGTGCTCGTGGAAAGGTTTCTGCATGGTTTTCGCTGAGGAATCGTGTGTGTGCACATGGACAAAGAGAAGGCGCAGCAACCAGGTTCCAGCGCCGAAGAAGGCAAAAGGCAAGGTTTCCGGCGCTATCTCCTTCTCTCCGCAGACCTAGTCGCGCAAAGCAAGCCGCTAAGCCGGCGACCGGCAAGAGAGCTACAACGAAGCATGCCGAACGGAGAAAATAGCAGCAGCTCATCTGTTCACACCTTGTTTCTGCCATGTGCTTGAACGCCAAGACGTTCGCGCTTCTGTGAGATGAAAGACGTCCTTCTGCATATGTGCTTGCTCACACCGGTGCACTTGTTAGTGTATCCATTCAGTCCTGGGCTGCGGGGCATTCAGGAGTGGCTCTGTGGAGACGTCTGCATAGAGGCAGCTGTCAGAACACGCACACTCGATTGTTCACCAAAACATATGCAGACGCGTCCTTAGCCTGTAGATTTGGATGCACAGAGTTCCCTGTGTTCGCAAGAGACAAGGGAATCGCGTCTGTACGCACAGAAGCAATAGCGGACCGTTTCCCTCGGAGTGAACGCGAAAGAGCCGTCTATATACTCGCAGACACGGGAACGTGCCTCAATGCGGTCACAGAGGCAGCAGCTTTTGCACAGATGCTCTGGTGATTCTGGCACTTTCCAGGCACACTCCTGAAAGTCGCGCACACTGCTGTTCACTCGCTAAACGACCTCTTGGGAAACACGTCTGCGGTCGATGGACCGCTCAGATTGCTTCTCGTGTAACTGTGAACTGTGTCAGCGCAGGGAATCCGTCTCTGTTGAGCAGATGTCAATCCTGCCTCGGTTTTGCTTTGTTGCCTCTTCCAAGATGATTTCCCGTTTCTCTCTTCACTGGAGCAGGCAGACACAGCCAACGCACATCAAGTGTCAAGAGACACACTCTGCTGAGCTCAACGCTTGTGCAGATGCACATGTGCGACGAAGTCAACACACGTGCTTGTGGAGAGAAAGAAAGGGACTCCCAGGCGTGTGGAGCGACGGGGAGAAAGAGCGGGCGCTGAGGAACACAGTTTCAAACAGACTGTCTCCACACAAACAGGCACCTGTCTGCAGGTATCCTAGATCTTGATTCTTGAACTTGAGGAAACACGCGTCTGAGCAAAACTCCCAAACGCTTCCAGGAAAGACACAGGCTCTCCCACAAGCACACATGTGTTTGCCCTCAGCTATAGATCAGGGACAAGCTTGTGAAGAGATGCCCTGCTATTCTTTCGCCTTATGGCATCATGTGTTTCGTTCCTCTTGGAGATCGATTGTTAAACGTCTTTCCTAGGGCGACTGTGAAGCATTTGCCAGCGGAGGAGAAGTAGCACGGAGCAGCATTCAGTACTGCCTACGAGTGTCTTTGCTACCCTACTAGCGGAGCTCCAAGAACAGGCACACATCTTCAGGTACCTTCCAAATGTGGATTCCCCTGCAGCCCCGTAGGCGGGCGTGCAGTACGCCAACCATCAACAGACGTTTTTCCCCTCAAGCCTGTCAGGACGTTGCTCGTCCGTCTTTCCCTCAATAGATGGGAGTAGGCGCGCTTGCGGATGTGTGCGTGTGTGTGGCCACGCGTTTGCTTAGGCATCAGTGTGTGAAAAGGTAGGTGCTTTTCTCTAGCTGCGTGTGCGTGCACGTGGTGCTGGGTGCACATCCCTGGGTGCTCGTGGAAAGGTTTCTGCATGGTTTTCGCTGAGGAATCGTGTGTGTGCACATGGACAAAGAGAAGGCGCAGCAACCAGGTTCCAGCGCCGAAGAAGGCAAAAGGCAAGGTTTCCGGCGCTATCTCCTTCTCTCCGCAGACCTAGTCGCGCAAAGCAAGCCGCTAAGCCGGCGACCGGCAAGAGAGCTACAACGAAGCATGCCGAACGGAGAAAATAGCAGCAGCTCATCTGTTCACACCTTGTTTCTGCCATGTGCTTGAACGCCAAGACGTTCGCGCTTCTGTGAGATGAAAGACGTCCTTCTGCATATGTGCTTGCTCACACCGGTGCACTTGTTAGTGTATCCATTCAGTCCTGGGCTGCGGGGCATTCAGGAGTGGCTCTGTGGAGACGTCTGCATAGAGGCAGCTGTCAGAACACGCACACTCGATTGTTCACCAAAACATATGCAGACGCGTCCTTAGCCTGTAGATTTGGATGCACAGAGTTCCCTGTGTTCGCAAGAGACAAGGGAATCGCGTCTGTACGCACAGAAGCAATAGCGGACCGTTTCCCTCGGAGTGAACGCGAAAGAGCCGTCTATATACTCGCAGACACGGGAACGTGCCTCAATGCGGTCACAGAGGCAGCAGCTTTTGCACAGATGCTCTGGTGATTCTGGCACTTTCCAGGCACACTCCTGAAAGTCGCGCACACTGCTGTTCACTCGCTAAACGACCTCTTGGGAAACACGTCTGCGGTCGATGGACCGCTCAGATTGCTTCTCGTGTAACTGTGAACTGTGTCAGCGCAGGGAATCCGTCTCTGTTGAGCAGATGTCAGTCCTGCCTCGGTTTTGCTTTGTTGCCTCTTCCAAGATGATTTCCCGTTTCTCTCTTCACTGGAGCAGGCAGACACAGCCAACGCACATCAAGTGTCAAGAGACACACTCTGCTGAGCTCAACGCTTGTGCAGATGCACATGTGCGACGAAGTCAACACACGTGCTTGTGGAGAGAAAGAAAGGGACTCCCAGGCGTGTGGAGCGACGGGGAGAAAGAGCGGGCGCTGAGGAACACAGTTTCAAACAGACTGTCTCCACACAAACAGGCACCTGTCTGCAGGTATCCTAGATCTTGATTCTTGAACTTGAGGAAACACGCGTCTGAGCAAAACTCCCAAACGCTTCCAGGAAAGACACAGGCTCTCCCACAAGCACACATGTGTTTGCCCTCAGCTATAGATCAGGGACAAGCTTGTGAAGAGATGCCCTGCTATTCTTTCGCCTTATGGCATCATGTGTTTCGTTCCTCTTGGAGATCGATTGTTAAACGTCTTTCCTAGGGCGACTGTGAAGCATTTGCCAGCGGAGGAGAAGTAACACGGAGCAGCATTCAGTACTGCCTACGAGTGTCTTTGCTACCCTACTAGCGGAGCTCCAAGAACAGGCACACATCTTCAGGTACCTTCCAAATGTGGATTCCCCTGCAGCCCCGTAGGCGGGCGTGCAGTACGCCAACCATCAACGGACGTTTTTCCCCTCAAGCCTGTCAGGACGTTGCTCGTCCGTCTTTCCCTCAATAGATGGGAGTAGGCGCGCTTGCGGATGTGTGCGTGTGTGTGGCCACGCGTTTGCTTAGGCATCAGTGTGTGAAAAGGTAGGTGCTTTTCTCTAGCTGCGTGTGCTGGGTGCACATGGTGCTGGGTGCACATCCCTGGGTGCTCGTGGAAAGGTTTCTGCATGGTTTTCGCTGAGGAATCGTGTGTGTGCACATGGACAAAGAGAAGGCGCAGCAACCAGGTTCCAGCGCCGAAGAAGGCAAAAGGCAAGGTTTCCGGCGCTATCTCCTTCTCTCCGCAGACCTAGTCGCGCAAAGCAAGCCGCTAAGCCGGCGACCGGCAAGAGAGCTACAACGAAGCATGCCGAACGGAGAAAATAGCAGCAGCTCATCTGTTCACACCTTGTTTCTGCCATGTGCTTGAACGCCAAGACGTTCGCGCTTCTGTGAGATGAAAGACGTCCTTCTGCATATGTGCTTGCTCACACCGGTGCACTTGTTAGTGTATCCATTCAGTCCTGGGCTGCGGGGCATTCAGGAGTGGCTCTGTGGAGACGTCTGCATAGAGGCAGCTGTCAGAACACGCACACTCGATTGTTCACCAAAACATATGCAGACGCGTCCTTAGCCTGTAGATTTGGATGCACAGAGTTCCCTGTGTTCGCAAGAGACAAGGGAATCGCGTCTGTACGCACAGAAGCAATAGCGGACCGTTTCCCTCGGAGTGAACGCGAAAGAGCCGTCTATATACTCGCAGACACGGGAACGTGCCTCAATGCGGTCACAGAGGCAGCAGCTTTTGCACAGATGCTCTGGTGATTCTGGCACTTTCCAGGCACACTCCTGAAAGTCGCGCACACTGCTGTTCACTCGCTAAACGACCTCTTGGGAAACACGTCTGCGGTCGATGGACCGCTCAGATTGCTTCTCGTGTAACTGTGAACTGTGTCAGCGCAGGGAATCCGTCTCTGTTGAGCAGATGTCAATCCTGCCTCGGTTTTGCTTTGTTGCCTCTTCCAAGATGATTTCCCGTTTCTCTCTTCACTGGAGCAGGCAGACACAGCCAACGCACATCAAGTGTCAAGAGACACACTCTGCTGAGCTCAACGCTTGTGCAGATGCACATGTGCGACGAAGTCAACACACGTGCTTGTGGAGAGAAAGAAAGGGACTCCCAGGCGTGTGGAGCGACGGGGAGAAAGAGCGGGCGCTGAGGAACACAGTTTCAAACAGACTGTCTCCACACAAACAGGCACCTGTCTGCAGGTATCCTAGATCTTGATTCTTGAACTTGAGGAAACACGCGTCTGAGCAAAACTCCCAAACGCTTCCAGGAAAGACACAGGCTCTCCCACAAGCACACATGTGTTTGCCCTCAGCTATAGATCAGGGACAAGCTTGTGAAGAGATGCCCTGCTATTCTTTCGCCTTATGGCATCATGTGTTTCGTTCCTCTTGGAGATCGATTGTTAAACGTCTTTCCTAGGGCGACTGTGAAGCATTTGCCAGCGGAGGAGAAGTAGCACGGAGCAGCATTCAGTACTGCCTACGAGTGTCTTTGCTACCCTACTAGCGGAGCTCCAAGAACAGGCACACATCTTCAGGTACCTTCCAAATGTGGATTCCCCTGCAGCCCCGTAGGCGGGCGTGCAGTACGCCAACCATCAACGGACGTTTTTCCCCTCAAGCCTGTCAGGACGTTGCTCGTCCGTCTTTCCCTCAATAGATGGGAGTAGGCGCGCTTGCGGATGTGTGCGTGTGTGTGGCCACGCGTTTGCTTAGGCATCAGTGTGTGAAAAGGTAGGTGCTTTTCTCTAGCTGCGTGTGCGTGCACGTGGTGCTGGGTGCACATCCCTGGGTGCTCGTGGAAAGGTTTCTGCATGGTTTTCGCTGAGGAATCGTGTGTGTGCACATGGACAAAGAGAAGGCGCAGCAACCAGGTTCCAGCGCCGAAGAAGGCAAAAGGCAAGGTTTCCGGCGCTATCTCCTTCTCTCCGCAGACCTAGTCGCGCAAAGCAAGCCGCTAAGCCGGCGACCGGCAAGAGAGCTACAACGAAGCATGCCGAACGGAGAAAATAGCAGCAGCTCATCTGTTCACACCTTGTTTCTGCCATGTGCTTGAACGCCAAGACGTTCGCGCTTCTGTGAGATGAAAGACGTCCTTCTACATATGTGCTTGCTCACACCGGTGCACTTGTTAGTGTATCCATTCAGTCCTGGGCTGCGGGGCATTCAGGAGTGGCTCTGTGGAGACGTCTGCATAGAGGCAGCTGTCAGAACACGCACACTCGATTGTTCACCAAAACATATGCAGACGCGTCCTTAGCCTGTAGATTTGGATGCACAGAGTTCCCTGTGTTCGCAAGAGACAAGGGAATCGCGTCTGTACGCACAGAAGCAATAGCGGACCGTTTCCCTCGGAGTGAACGCGAAAGAGCCGTCTATATACTCGCAGACACGGGAACGTGCCTCAATGCGGTCACAGAGGCAGCAGCTTTTGCACAGATGCTCTGGTGATTCTGGCACTTTCCAGGCACACTCCTGAAAGTCGCGCACACTGCTGTTCACTCGCTAAACGACCTCTTGGGAAACACGTCTGCGGTCGATGGACCGCTCAGATTGCTTCTCGTGTAACTGTGAACTGTGTCAGCGCAGGGAATCCGTCTCTGTTGAGCAGATGTCAGTCCTGCCTCGGTTTTGCTTTGTTGCCTCTACCAAGATGATTTCCCGTTTCTCTCTTCACTGGAGCAGGCAGACACAGCCAACGCACATCAAGTGTCAAGAGACACACTCTGCTGAGCTCAACGCTTGTGCAGATGCACATGTGCGACGAAGTCAACACACGTGCTTGTGGAGAGAAAGAAAGGGACTCCCAGGCGTGTGGAGCGACGGGGAGAAAGAGCGGGCGCTGAGGAACACAGTTTCAAACAGACTGTCTCCACACAAACAGGCACCTGTCTGCAGGTATCCTAGATCTTGATTCTTGAACTTGAGGAAACACGCGTCTGAGCAAAACTCCCAAACGCTTCCAGGAAAGACACAGGCTCTCCCACAAGCACACATGTGTTTGCCCTCAGCTATAGATCAGGGACAAGCTTGTGAAGAGATGCCCTGCTATTCTTTCGCCTTATGGCATCATGTGTTTCGTTCCTCTTGGAGATCGATTGTTAAACGTCTTTCCTAGGGCGACTGTGAAGCATTTGCCAGCGGAGGAGAAGTAACACGGAGCAGCATTCAGTACTGCCTACGAGTGTCTTTGCTACCCTACTAGCGGAGCTCCAAGAACAGGCACACATCTTCAGGTACCTTCCAAATGTGGATTCCCCTGCAGCCCCGTAGGCGGGCGTGCAGTACGCCAACCATCAACGGACGTTTTTCCCCTCAAGCCTGTCAGGACGTTGCTCGTCCGTCTTTCCCTCAATAGATGGGAGTAGGCGCGCTTGCGGATGTGTGCGTGTGTGTGGCCACGCGTTTGCTTAGGCATCAGTGTGTGAAAAGGTAGGTGCTTTTCTCTAGCTGCGTGTGCGTGCACGTGGTGCTGGGTGCACATCCCTGGGTGCTCGTGGAAAGGTTTCTGCATGGTTTTCGCTGAGGAATCGTGTGTGTGCACATGGACAAAGAGAAGGCGCAGCAACCAGGTTCCAGCGCCGAAGAAGGCAAAAGGCAAGGTTTCCGGCGCTATCTCCTTCTCTCCGCAGACCTAGTCGCGCAAAGCAAGCCGCTAAGCCGGCGACCGGCAAGAGAGCTACAACGAAGCATGCCGAACGGAGAAAATAGCAGCAGCTCATCTGTTCACACCTTGTTTCTGCCATGTGCTTGAACGCCAAGACGTTCGCGCTTCTGTGAGATGAAAGACGTCCTTCTGCATATGTGCTTGCTCACACCGGTGCACTTGTTAGTGTATCCATTCAGTCCTGGGCTGCGGGGCATTCAGGAGTGGCTCTGTGGAGACGTCTGCATAGAGGCAGCTGTCAGAACACGCACACTCGATTGTTCACCAAAACATATGCAGACGCGTCCTTAGCCTGTAGATTTGGATGCACAGAGTTCCCTGTGTTCGCAAGAGACAAGGGAATCGCGTCTGTACGCACAGAAGCAATAGCGGACCGTTTCCCTCGGAGTGAACGCGAAAGAGCCGTCTATATACTCGCAGACACGGGAACGTGCCTCAATGCGGTCACAGAGGCAGCAGCTTTTGCACAGATGCTCTGGTGATTCTGGCACTTTCCAGGCACACTCCTGAAAGTCGCGCACACTGCTGTTCACTCGCTAAACGACCTCTTGGGAAACACGTCTGCGGTCGATGGACCGCTCAGATTGCTTCTCGTGTAACTGTGAACTGTGTCAGCGCAGGGAATCCGTCTCTGTTGAGCAGATGTCAATCCTGCCTCGGTTTTGCTTTGTTGCCTCTTCCAAGATGATTTCCCGTTTCTCTCTTCACTGGAGCAGGCAGACACAGCCAACGCACATCAAGTGTCAAGAGACACACTCTGCTGAGCTCAACGCTTGTGCAGATGCACATGTGCGACGAAGTCAACACACGTGCTTGTGGAGAGAAAGAAAGGGACTCCCAGGCGTGTGGAGCGACGGGGAGAAAGAGCGGGCGCTGAGGAACACAGTTTCAAACAGACTGTCTCCACACAAACAGGCACCTGTCTGCAGGTATCCTAGATCTTGATTCTTGAACTTGAGGAAACACGCGTCTGAGCAAAACTCCCAAACGCTTCCAGGAAAGACACAGGCTCTCCCACAAGCACACATGTGTTTGCCCTCAGCTATAGATCAGGGACAAGCTTGTGAAGAGATGCCCTGCTATTCTTTCGCCTTATGGCATCATGTGTTTCGTTCCTCTTGGAGATCGATTGTTAAACGTCTTTCCTAGGGCGACTGTGAAGCATTTGCCAGTGGAGGAGAAGTAGCACGGAGCAGCATTCAGTACTGCCTACGAGTGTCTTTGCTACCCTACTAGCGGAGCTCCAAGAACAGGCACACATCTTCAGGTACCTTCCAAATGTGGATTCCCCTGCAGCCCCGTAGGCGGGCGTGCAGTACGCCAACCATCAACGGACGTTTTTCCCCTCAAGCCTGTCAGGACGTTGCTCGTCCGTCTTTCCCTCAATAGATGGGAGTAGGCGCGCTTGCGGATGTGTGCGTGTGTGTGGCCACGCGTTTGCTTAGGCATCAGTGTGTGAAAAGGTAGGTGCTTTTCTCTAGCTGCGTGTGCGTGCACGTGGTGCTGGGTGCACATCCCTGGGTGCTCGTGGAAAGGTTTCTGCATGGTTTTCGCTGAGGAATCGTGTGTGTGCACATGGACAAAGAGAAGGCGCAGCAACCAGGTTCCAGCGCCGAAGAAGGCAAAAGGCAAGGTTTCCGGCGCTATCTCCTTCTCTCCGCAGACCTAGTCGCGCAAAGCAAGCCGCTAAGCCGGCGACCGGCAAGAGAGCTACAACGAAGCATGCCGAACGGAGAAAATAGCAGCAGCTCATCTGTTCACACCTTGTTTCTGCCATGTGCTTGAACGCCAAGACGTTCGCGCTTCTGTGAGATGAAAGACGTCCTTCTGCATATGTGCTTGCTCACACCGGTGCACTTGTTAGTGTATCCATTCAGTCCTGGGCTGCGGGGCATTCAGGAGTGGCTCTGTGGAGACGTCTGCATAGAGGCAGCTGTCAGAACACGCACACTCGATTGTTCACCAAAACATATGCAGACGCGTCCTTAGCCTGTAGATTTGGATGCACAGAGTTCCCTGTGTTCGCAAGAGACAAGGGAATCGCGTCTGTACGCACACAAGCAATAGCGGACCGTTTCCCTCGGAGTGAACGCGAAAGAGCCGTCTATATACTCGCAGACACGGGAACGTGCCTCAATGCGGTCACAGAGGCAGCAGCTTTTGCACAGATGCTCTGGTGATTCTGGCACTTTCCAGGCACACTCCTGAAAGTCGCGCACACTGCTGTTCACTCGCTAAACGACCTCTTGGGAAACACGTCTGCGGTCGATGGACCGCTCAGATTGCTTCTCGTGTAACTGTGAACTGTGTCAGCGCAGGGAATCCGTCTCTGTTGAGCAGATGTCAATCCTGCCTCGGTTTTGCTTTGTTGCCTCTTCCAAGATGATTTCCCGTTTCTCTCTTCACTGGAGCAGGCAGACACAGCCAACGCACATCAAGTGTCAAGAGACACACTCTGCTGAGCTCAACGCTTGTGCAGATGCACATGTGCGACGAAGTCAACACACGTGCTTGTGGAGAGAAAGAAAGGGACTCCCAGGCGTGTGGAGCGACGGGGAGAAAGAGCGGGCGCTGAGGAACACAGTTTCAAACAGACTGTCTCCACACAAACAGGCACCTGTCTGCAGGTATCCTAGATCTTGATTCTTGAACTTGAGGAAACACGCGTCTGAGCAAAACTCCCAAACGCTTCCAGGAAAGACACAGGCTCTCCCACAAGCACACATGTGTTTGCCCTCAGCTATAGATCAGGGACAAGCTTGTGAAGAGATGCCCTGCTATTCTTTCGCCTTATGGCATCATGTGTTTCGTTCCTCTTGGAGATCGATTGTTAAACGTCTTTCCTAGGGCGACTGTGAAGCATTTGCCAGCGGAGGAGAAGTAGCACGGAGCAGCATTCAGTACTGCCTACGAGTGTCTTTGCTACCCTACTAGCGGAGCTCCAAGAACAGGCACACATCTTCAGGTACCTTCCAAATGTGGATTCCCCTGCAGCCCCGTAGGCGGGCGTGCAGTACGCCAACCATCAACAGACGTTTTTCCCCTCAAGCCTGTCAGGACGTTGCTCGTCCGTCTTTCCCTCAATAGATGGGAGTAGGCGCGCTTGCGGATGTGTGCGTGTGTGTGGCCACGCGTTTGCTTAGGCATCAGTGTGTGAAAAGGTAGGTGCTTTTCTCTAGCTGCGTGTGCTGGGTGCACGTGGTGCTGGGTGCACATCCCTGGGTGCTCGTGGAAAGGTTTCTGCATGGTTTTCGCTGAGGAATCGTGTGTGTGCACATGGACAAAGAGAAGGCGCAGCAACCAGGTTCCAGCGCCGAAGAAGGCAAAAGGCAAGGTTTCCGGCGCTATCTCCTTCTCTCCGCAGACCTAGTCGCGCAAAGCAAGCCGCTAAGCCGGCGACCGGCAAGAGAGCTACAACGAAGCATGCCGAACGGAGAAAATAGCAGCAGCTCATCTGTTCACACCTTGTTTCTGCCATGTGCTTGAACGCCAAGACGTTCGCGCTTCTGTGAGATGAAAGACGTCCTTCTGCATATGTGCTTGCTCACACCGGTGCACTTGTTAGTGTATCCATTCAGTCCTGGGCTGCGGGGCATTCAGGAGTGGCTCTGTGGAGACGTCTGCATAGAGGCAGCTGTCAGAACACGCACACTCGATTGTTCACCAAAACATATGCAGACGCGTCCTTAGCCTGTAGATTTGGATGCACAGAGTTCCCTGTGTTCGCAAGAGACAAGGGAATCGCGTCTGTACGCACAGAAGCAATAGCGGACCGTTTCCCTCGGAGTGAACGCGAAAGAGCCGTCTATATACTCGCAGACACGGGAACGTGCCTCAATGCGGTCACAGAGGCAGCAGCTTTTGCACAGATGCTCTGGTGATTCTGGCACTTTCCAGGCACACTCCTGAAAGTCGCGCACACTGCTGTTCACTCGCTAAACGACCTCTTGGGAAACACGTCTGCGGTCGATGGACCGCTCAGATTGCTTCTCGTGTAACTGTGAACTGTGTCAGCGCAGGGAATCCGTCTCTGTTGAGCAGATGTCAATCCTGCCTCGGTTTTGCTTTGTTGCCTCTTCCAAGATGATTTCCCGTTTCTCTCTTCACTGGAGCAGGCAGACACAGCCAACGCACATCAAGTGTCAAGAGACACACTCTGCTGAGCTCAACGCTTGTGCAGATGCACATGTGCGACGAAGTCAACACACGTGCTTGTGGAGAGAAAGAAAGGGACTCCCAGGCGTGTGGAGCGACGGGGAGAAAGAGCGGGCGCTGAGGAACACAGTTTCAAACAGACTGTCTCCACACAAACAGGCACCTGTCTGCAGGTATCCTAGATCTTGATTCTTGAACTTGAGGAAACACGCGTCTGAGCAAAACTCCCAAACGCTTCCAGGAAAGACACAGGCTCTCCCACAAGCACACATGTGTTTGCCCTCAGCTATAGATCAGGGACAAGCTTGTGAAGAGATGCCCTGCTATTCTTTCGCCTTATGGCATCATGTGTTTCGTTCCTCTTGGAGATCGATTGTTAAACGTCTTTCCTAGGGCGACTGTGAAGCATTTGCCAGCGGAGGAGAAGTAGCACGGAGCAGCATTCAGTACTGCCTACGAGTGTCTTTGCTACCCTACTAGCGGAGCTCCAAGAACAGGCACACATCTTCAGGTACCTTCCAAATGTGGATTCCCCTGCAGCCCCGTAGGCGGGCGTGCAGTACGCCAACCATCAACAGACGTTTTTCCCCTCAAGCCTGTCAGGACGTTGCTCGTCCGTCTTTCCCTCAATAGATGGGAGTAGGCGCGCTTGCGGATGTGTGCGTGTGTGTGGCCACGCGTTTGCTTAGGCATCAGTGTGTGAAAAGGTAGGTGCTTTTCTCTAGCTGCGTGTGCTGGGTGCACGTGGTGCTGGGTGCACATCCCTGGGTGCTCGTGGAAAGGTTTCTGCATGGTTTTCGCTGAGGAATCGTGTGTGTGCACATGGACAAAGAGAAGGCGCAGCAACCAGGTTCCAGCGCCGAAGAAGGCAAAAGGCAAGGTTTCCGGCGCTATCTCCTTCTCTCCGCAGACCTAGTCGCGCAAAGCAAGCCGCTAAGCCGGCGACCGGCAAGAGAGCTACAACGAAGCATGCCGAACGGAGAAAATAGCAGCAGCTCATCTGTTCACACCTTGTTTCTGCCATGTGCTTGAACGCCAAGACGTTCGCGCTTCTGTGAGATGAAAGACGTCCTTCTGCATATGTGCTTGCTCACACCGGTGCACTTGTTAGTGTATCCATTCAGTCCTGGGCTGCGGGGCATTCAGGAGTGGCTCTGTGGAGACGTCTGCATAGAGGCAGCTGTCAGAACACGCACACTCGATTGTTCACCAAAACATATGCAGACGCGTCCTTAGCCTGTAGATTTGGATGCACAGAGTTCCCTGTGTTCGCAAGAGACAAGGGAATCGCGTCTGTACGCACAGAAGCAATAGCGGACCGTTTCCCTCGGAGTGAACGCAAAAGAGCCGTCTATATACTCGCAGACACGGGAACGTGCCTCAATGCGGTCACAGAGGCAGCAGCTTTTGCACAGATGCTCTGGTGATTCTGGCACTTTCCAGGCACACTCCTGAAAGTCGCGCACACTGCTGTTCACTCGCTAAACGACCTCTTGGGAAACACGTCTGCGGTCGATGGACCGCTCAGATTGCTTCTCGTGTAACTGTGAACTGTGTCAGCGCAGGGAATCCGTCTCTGTTGAGCAGATGTCAATCCTGCCTCGGTTTTGCTTTGTTGCCTCTACCAAGATGATTTCCCGTTTCTCTCTTCACTGGAGCAGGCAGACACAGCCAACGCACATCAAGTGTCAAGAGACACACTCTGCTGAGCTCAACGCTTGTGCAGATGCACATGTGCGACGAAGTCAACACACGTGCTTGTGGAGAGAAAGAAAGGGACTCCCAGGCGTGTGGAGCGACGGGGAGAAAGGGCGGGCGCTGAGGAACACAGTTTCAAACAGACTGTCTCCACACAAACAGGCACCTGTCTGCAGGTATCCTAGATCTTGATTCTTGAACTTGAGGAAACACGCGTCTGAGCAAAACTCCCAAACGCTTCCAGGAAAGACACAGGCTCTCCCACAAGCACACATGTGTTTGCCCTCAGCTATAGATCAGGGACAAGCTTGTGAAGAGATGCCCTGCTATTCTTTCGCCTTATGGCATCATGTGTTTCGTTCCTCTTGGAGATCGATTGTTAAACGTCTTTCCTAGGGCGACTGTGAAGCATTTGCCAGCGGAGGAGAAGTAGCACGGAGCAGCATTCAGTACTGCCTACGAGTGTCTTTGCTACCCTACTAGCGGAGCTCCAAGAACAGGCACACATCTTCAGGTACCTTCCAAATGTGGATTCCCCTGCAGCCCCGTAGGCGGGCGTGCAGTACGCCAACCATCAACAGACGTTTTTCCCCTCAAGCCTGTCAGGACGTTGCTCGTCCGTCTTTCCCTCAATAGATGGGAGTAGGCGCGCTTGCGGATGTGTGCGTGTGTGTGGCCACGCGTTTGCTTAGGCATCAGTGTGTGAAAAGGTAGGTGCTTTTCTCTAGCTGCGTGTGCGTGCACGTGGTGCTGGGTGCACATCCCTGGGTGCTCGTGGAAAGGTTTCTGCATGGTTTTCGCTGAGGAATCGTGTGTGTGCACATGGACAAAGAGAAGGCGCAGCAACCAGGTTCCAGCGCCGAAGAAGGCAAAAGGCAAGGTTTCCGGCGCTATCTCCTTCTCTCCGCAGACCTAGTCGCGCAAAGCAAGCCGCTAAGCCGGCGACCGGCAAGAGAGCTACAACGAAGCATGCCGAACGGAGAAAATAGCAGCAGCTCATCTGTTCACACCTTGTTTCTGCCATGTGCTTGAACGCCAAGACGTTCGCGCTTCTGTGAGATGAAAGACGTCCTTCTGCATATGTGCTTGCTCACACCGGTGCACTTGTTAGTGTATCCATTCAGTCCTGGGCTGCGGGGCATTCAGGAGTGGCTCTGTGGAGACGTCTGCATAGAGGCAGCTGTCAGAACACGCACACTCGATTGTTCACCAAAACATATGCAGACGCGTCCTTAGCCTGTAGATTTGGATGCACAGAGTTCCCTGTGTTCGCAAGAGACAAGGGAATCGCGTCTGTACGCACAGAAGCAATAGCGGACCGTTTCCCTCGGAGTGAACGCGAAAGAGCCGTCTATATACTCGCAGACACGGGAACGTGCCTCAATGCGGTCACAGAGGCAGCAGCTTTTGCACAGATGCTCTGGTGATTCTGGCACTTTCCAGGCACACTCCTGAAAGTCGCGCACACTGCTGTTCACTCGCTAAACGACCTCTTGGGAAACACGTCTGCGGTCGATGGACCGCTCAGATTGCTTCTCGTGTAACTGTGAACTGTGTCAGCGCAGGGAATCCGTCTCTGTTGAGCAGATGTCAATCCTGCCTCGGTTTTGCTTTGTTGCCTCTACCAAGATGATTTCCCGTTTCTCTCTTCACTGGAGCAGGCAGACACAGCCAACGCACATCAAGTGTCAAGAGACACACTCTGCTGATCTCAACGCTTGTGCAGATGCACATGTGCGACGAAGTCAACACACGTGCTTGTGGAGAGAAAGAAAGGGACTCCCAGGCGTGTGGAGCGACGGGGAGAAAGAGCGGGCGCTGAGGAACACAGTTTCAAACAGACTGTCTCCACACAAACAGGCACCTGTCTGCAGGTATCCTAGATCTTGATTCTTGAACTTGAGGAAACACGCGTCTGAGCAAAACTCCCAAACGCTTCCAGGAAAGACACAGGCTCTCCCACAAGCACACAAGTGTTTGCCCTCAGCTATAGATCAGGGACAAGCTTGTGAAGAGATGCCCTGCTATTCTTTCGCCTTATGGCATCATGTGTTTCGTTCCTCTTGGAGATCGATTGTTAAACGTCTTTCCTAGGGCGACTGTGAAGCATTTGCCAGCGGAGGAGAAGTAGCACGGAGCAGCATTCAGTACTGCCTACGCGTGTCTTTGCTACCCTACTAGCGGAGCTCCAAGAACAGGCACACATCTTCAGGTACCTTCCAAATGTGGATTCCCCTGCAGCCCCGTAGGCGGGCGTGCAGTACGCCAACCATCAACAGACGTTTTTCCCCTCAAGCCTGTCAGGACGTTGCTCGTCCGTCTTTCCCTCAATAGATGGGAGTAGGCGCGCTTGCGGATGTGTGCGTGTGTGTGTCCACGCGTTTGCTTAGGCATCAGTGTGTGAAAAGGTAGGTGCTTTTCTCTAGCTGCGTGTGCTGGGTGCACGTGGTGCTGGGTGCACATCCCTGGGTGCTCGTGGAAAGGTTTCTGCATGGTTTTCGCTGAGGAATCGTGTGTGTGCACATGGACAAAGAGAAGGCGCAGCAACCAGGTTCCAGCGCCGAAGAAGGCAAAAGGCAAGGTTTCCGGCGCTATCTCCTTCTCTCCGCAGACCTAGTCGCGCAAAGCAAGCCGCTAAGCCGGCGACCGGCAAGAGAGCTACAACGAAGCATGCCGAACGGAGAAAATAGCAGCAGCTCATCTGTTCACACCTTGTTTCTGCCATGTGCTTGAACGCCAAGACGTTCGCGCTTCTGTGAGATGAAAGACGTCCTTCTGCATATGTGCTTGCTCACACCGGTGCACTTGTTAGTGTATCCATTCAGTCCTGGGCTGCGGGGCATTCAGGAGTGGCTCTGTGGAGACGTCTGCATAGAGGCAGCTGTCAGAACACGCACACTCGATTGTTCACCAAAACATATGCAGACGCGTCCTTAGCCTGTAGATTTGGATGCACAGAGTTCCCTGTGTTCGCAAGAGACAAGGGAATCGCGTCTGTACGCACAGAAGCAATAGCGGACCGTTTCCCTCGGAGTGAACGCGAAAGAGCCGTCTATATACTCGCAGACACGGGAACGTGCCTCAATGCGGTCACAGAGGCAGCAGCTTTTGCACAGATGCTCTGGTGATTCTGGCACTTTCCAGGCACACTCCTGAAAGTCGCGCACACTGCTGTTCACTCGCTAAACGACCTCTTGGGAAACACGTCTGCGGTCGATGGACCGCTCAGATTGCTTCTCGTGTAACTGTGAACTGTGTCAGCGCAGGGAATCCGTCTCTGTTGAGCAGATGTCAATCCTGCCTCGGTTTTGCTTTGTTGCCTCTACCAAGATGATTTCCCGTTTCTCTCTTCACTGGAGCAGGCAGACACAGCCAACGCACATCAAGTGTCAAGAGACACACTCTGCTGAGCTCAACGCTTGTGCAGATGCACATGTGCGACGAAGTCAACACACGTGCTTGTGGAGAGAAAGAAAGGGACTCCCAGGCGTGTGGAGCGACGGGGAGAAAGAGCGGGCGCTGAGGAACACAGTTTCAAACAGACTGTCTCCACACAAACAGGCACCTGTCTGCAGGTATCCTAGATCTTGATTCTTGAACTTGAGGAAACACGCGTCTGAGCAAAACTCCCAAACGCTTCCAGGAAAGACACAGGCTCTCCCACAAGCACACAAGTGTTTGCCCTCAGCTATAGATCAGGGACAAGCTTGTGAAGAGATGCCCTGCTATTCTTTCGCCTTATGGCATCATGTGTTTCGTTCCTCTTGGAGATCGATTGTTAAACGTCTTTCCTAGGGCGACTGTGAAGCATTTGCCAGCGGAGGAGAAGTAGCACGGAGCAGCATTCAGTACTGCCTACGAGTGTCTTTGCTACCCTACTAGCGGAGCTCCAAGAACAGGCACACATCTTCAGGTACCTTCCAAATGTGGATTCCCCTGCAGCCCCGTAGGCGGGCGTGCAGTACGCCAACCATCAACAGACGTTTTTCCCCTCAAGCCTGTCAGGACGTTGCTCGTCCGTCTTTCCCTCAATAGATGGGAGTAGGCGCGCTTGCGGATGTGTGCGTGTGTGTGGCCACGCGTTTGCTTAGGCATCAGTGTGTGAAAAGGTAGGTGCTTTTCTCTAGCTGCGTGTGCTGGGTGCACGTGGTGCTGGGTGCACATCCCTGGGTGCTCGTGGAAAGGTTTCTGCATGGTTTTCGCTGAGGAATCGTGTGTGTGCACATGGACAAAGAGAAGGCGCAGCAACCAGGTTCCAGCGCCGAAGAAGGCAAAAGGCAAGGTTTCCGGCGCTATCTCCTTCTCTCCGCAGACCTAGTCGCGCAAAGCAAGCCGCTAAGCCGGCGACCGGCAAGAGAGCTACAATGAAGCATGCCGAACGGAGAAAATAGCAGCAGCGCATCTGTTCACACCTTGTTTCTGCCATGTGCTTGAACGCCAAGACGTTCGCGCTTCTGTGAGATGAAAGACGTCCTTCTGCATATGTGCTTGCTCACACCGGTGCACTTGTTAGTGTATCCATTCAGTCCTGGGCTGCGGGGCATTCAGGAGTGGCTCTGTGGAGACGTCTGCATAGAGGCAGCTGTCAGAACACGCACACTCGATTGTTCACCAAAACATATGCAGACGCGTCCTTAGCCTGTAGATTTGGATGCACAGAGTTCCCTGTGTTCGCAAGAGACAAGGGAATCGCGTCTGTACGCACAGAAGCAATAGCGGACCGTTTCCCTCGGAGTGAACGCGAAAGAGCCGTCTATATACTCGCAGACACGGGAACGTGCCTCAATGCGGTCACAGAGGCAGCAGCTTTTGCACAGATGCTCTGGTGATTCTGGCACTTTCCAGGCACACTCCTGAAAGTCGCGCACACTGCTGTTCACTCGCTAAACGACCTCTTGGGAAACACGTCTGCGGTCGATGGACCGCTCAGATTGCTTCTCGTGTAACTGTGAACTGTGTCAGCGCAGGGAATCCGTCTCTGTTGAGCAGATGTCAATCCTGCCTCGGTTTTGCTTTGTTGCCTCTACCAAGATGATTTCCCGTTTCTCTCTTCACTGGAGCAGGCAGACACAGCCAACGCACATCAAGTGTCAAGAGACACACTCTGCTGAGCTCAACGCTTGTGCAGATGCACATGTGCGACGAAGTCAACACACGTGCTTGTGGAGAGAAAGAAAGGGACTCCCAGGCGTGTGGAGCGACGGGGAGAAAGAGCGGGCGCTGAGGAACACAGTTTCAAACAGACTGTCTCCACACAAACAGGCACCTGTCTGCAGGTATCCTAGATCTTGATTCTTGAACTTGAGGAAACACGCGTCTGAGCAAAACTCCCAAACGCTTCCAGGAAAGACACAGGCTCTCCCACAAGCACACAAGTGTTTGCCCTCAGCTATAGATCAGGGACAAGCTTGTGAAGAGATGCCCTGCTATTCTTTCGCCTTATGGCATCATGTGTTTCGTTCCTCTTGGAGATCGATTGTTAAACGTCTTTCCTAGGGCGACTGTGAAGCATTTGCCAGCGGAGGAGAAGTAGCACGGAGCAGCATTCAGTACTGCCTACGAGTGTCTTTGCTACCCTACTAGCGGAGCTCCAAGAACAGGCACACATCTTCAGGTACCTTCCAAATGTGGATTCCCCTGCAGCCCCGTAGGCGGGCGTGCAGTACGCCAACCATCAACAGACGTTTTTCCCCTCAAGCCTGTCAGGACGTTGCTCGTCCGTCTTTCCCTCAATAGATGGGAGTAGGCGCGCTTGCGGATGTGTGCGTGTGTGTGGCCACGCGTTTGCTTAGGCATCAGTGTGTGAAAAGGTAGGTGCTTTTCTCTAGCTGCGTGTGCTGGGTGCACGTGGTGCTGGGTGCACATCCCTGGGTGCTCGTGGAAAGGTTTCTGCATGGTTTTCGCTGAGGAATCGTGTGTGTGCACATGGACAAAGAGAAGGCGCAGCAACCAGGTTCCAGCGCCGAAGAAGGCAAAAGGCAAGGTTTCCGGCGCTATCTCCTTCTCTCCGCAGACCTAGTCGCGCAAAGCAAGCCGCTAAGCCGGCGACCGGCAAGAGAGCTACAACGAAGCATGCCGAACGGAGAAAATAGCAGCAGCTCATCTGTTCACACCTTGTTTCTGCCATGTGCTTGAACGCCAAGACGTTCGCGCTTCTGTGAGATGAAAGACGTCCTTCTGCATATGTGCTTGCTCACACCGGTGCACTTGTTAGTGTATCCATTCAGTCCTGGGCTGCGGGGCATTCAGGAGTGGCTCTGTGGAGACGTCTGCATAGAGGCAGCTGTCAGAACACGCACACTCGATTGTTCACCAAAACATATGCAGACGCGTCCTTAGCCTGTAGATTTGGATGCACAGAGTTCCCTGTGTTCGCAAGAGACAAGGGAATCGCGTCTGTACGCACAGAAGCAATAGCGGACCGTTTCCCTCGGAGTGAACGCGAAAGAGCCGTCTATATACTCGCAGACACGGGAACGTGCCTCAATGCGGTCACAGAGGCAACAGCTTTTGCACAGATGCTCTGGTGATTCTGGCACTTTCCGGGCACACTCCTGAAAGTCGCGCACACTGCTGTTCACTCGCTAAACGACCTCTTGGGAAACACGTCTGCGGTCGATGGACCGCTCAGATTGCTTCTCGTGTAACTGTGAACTGTGTCAGCGCAGGGAATCCGTCTCTGTTGAGCAGATGTCAATCCTGCCTCGGTTTTGCTTTGTTGCCTCTACCAAGATGATTTCCCGTTTCTCTCTTCACTGGAGCAGGCAGACACAGCCAACGCACATCAAGTGTCAAGAGACACACTCTGCTGAGCTCAACGCTTGTGCAGATGCACATGTGCGACGAAGTCAACACACGTGCTTGTGGAGAGAAAGAAAGGGACTCCCAGGCGTGTGGAGCGACGGGGAGAAAGGGCGGGCGCTGAGGAACACAGTTTCAAACAGACTGTCTCCACACAAACAGGCACCTGTCTGCAGGTATCCTAGATCTTGATTCTTGAACTTGAGGAAACACGCGTCTGAGCAAAACTCCCAAACGCTTCCAGGAAAGACACAGGCTCTCCCACAAGCACACATGTGTTTGCCCTCAGCTATAGATCAGGGACAAGCTTGTGAAGAGATGCCCTGCTATTCTTTCGCCTTATGGCATCATGTGTTTCGTTCCTCTTGGAGATCGATTGTTAAACGTCTTTCCTAGGGCGACTGTGAAGCATTTGCCAGCGGAGGAGAAGTAGCACGGAGCAGCATTCAGTACTGCCTACGAGTGTCTTTGCTACCCTACTAGCGGAGCTCCAAGAACAGGCACACATCTTCAGGTACCTTCCAAATGTGGATTCCCCTGCAGCCCCGTAGGCGGGCGTGCAGTACGCCAACCATCAACAGACGTTTTTCCCCTCAAGCCTGTCAGGACGTTGCTCGTCCGTCTTTCCCTCAATAGATGGGAGTAGGCGCGCTTGCGGATGTGTGCGTGTGTGTGGCCACGCGTTTGCTTAGGCATCAGTGTGTGAAAAGGTAGGTGCTTTTCTCTAGCTGCGTGTGCGTGCACGTGGTGCTGGGTGCACATCCCTGGGTGCTCGTGGAAAGGTTTCTGCATGGTTTTCGCTGAGGAATCGTGTGTGTGCACATGGACAAAGAGAAGGCGCAGCAACCAGGTTCCAGCGCCGAAGAAGGCAAAAGGCAAGGTTTCCGGCGCTATCTCCTTCTCTCCGCAGACCTAGTCGCGCAAAGCAAGCCGCTAAGCCGGCGACCGGCAAGAGAGCTACAACGAAGCATGCCGAACGGAGAAAATAGCAGCAGCTCATCTGTTCACACCTTGTTTCTGCCATGTGCTTGAACGCCAAGACGTTCGCGCTTCTGTGAGATGAAAGACGTCCTTCTGCATATGTGCTTGCTCACACCGGTGCACTTGTTAGTGTATCCATTCAGTCCTGGGCTGCGGGGCATTCAGGAGTGGCTCTGTGGAGACGTCTGCATAGAGGCAGCTGTCAGAACACGCACACTCGATTGTTCACCAAAACATATGCAGACGCGTCCTTAGCCTGTAGATTTGGATGCACAGAGTTCCCTGTGTTCGCAAGAGACAAGGGAATCGCGTCTGTACGCACAGAAGCAATAGCGGACCGTTTCCCTCGGAGTGAACGCGAAAGAGCCGTCTATATACTCGCAGACACGGGAACGTGCCTCAATGCGGTCACAGAGGCAGCAGCTTTTGCACAGATGCTCTGGTGATTCTGGCACTTTCCAGGCACACTCCTGAAAGTCGCGCACACTGCTGTTCACTCGCTAAACGACCTCTTGGGAAACACGTCTGCGGTCGATGGACCGCTCAGATTGCTTCTCGTGTAACTGTGAACTGTGTCAGCGCAGGGAATCCGTCTCTGTTGAGCAGATGTCAATCCTGCCTCGGTTTTGCTTTGTTGCCTCTACCAAGATGATTTCCCGTTTCTCTCTTCACTGGAGCAGGCAGACACAGCCAACGCACATCAAGTGTCAAGAGACACACTCTGCTGATCTCAACGCTTGTGCAGATGCACATGTGCGACGAAGTCAACACACGTGCTTGTGGAGAGAAAGAAAGGGACTCCCAGGCGTGTGGAGCGACGGGGAGAAAGAGCGGGCGCTGAGGAACACAGTTTCAAACAGACTGTCTCCACACAAACAGGCACCTGTCTGCAGGTATCCTAGATCTTGATTCTTGAACTTGAGGAAACACGCGTCTGAGCAAAACTCCCAAACGCTTCCAGGAAAGACACAGGCTCTCCCACAAGCACACATGTAATTGCCCTCAGCTATAGATCAGGGACAAGCTTGTGAAGAGATGCCCTGCTATTCTTTCGCCTTATGGCATCATGTGTTTCGTTCCTCTTGGAGATCGATTGTTAAACGTCTTTCCTAGGGCGACTGTGAAGCATTTGCCAGCGGAGGAGAAGTAGCACGGAGCAGCATTCAGTACTGCCTACGCGTGTCTTTGCTACCCTACTAGCGGAGCTCCAAGAACAGGCACACATCTTCAGGTACCTTCCAAATGTGGATTCCCCTGCAGCCCCGTAGGCGGGCGTGCAGTACGCCAACCATCAACAGACGTTTTTCCCCTCAAGCCTGTCAGGACGTTGCTCGTCCGTCTTTCCCTCAATAGATGGGAGTAGGCGCGCTTGCGGATGTGTGCGTGTGTGTGGCCACGCGTTTGCTTAGGCATCAGTGTGTGAAAAGGTAGGTGCTTTTCTCTAGCTGCGTGTGCTGGGTGCACGTGGTGCTGGGTGCACATCCCTGGGTGCTCGTGGAAAGGTTTCTGCATGGTTTTCGCTGAGGAATCGTGTGTGTGCACATGGACAAAGAGAAGGCGCAGCAACCAGGTTCCAGCGCCGAAGAAGGCAAAAGGCAAGGTTTCCGGCGCTATCTCCTTCTCTCCGCAGACCTAGTCGCGCAAAGCAAGCCGCTAAGCCGGCGACCGGCAAGAGAGCTACAACGAAGCATGCCGAACGGAGAAAATAGCAGCAGCTCATCTGTTCACACCTTGTTTCTGCCATGTGCTTGAACGCCAAGACGTTCGCGCTTCTGTGAGATGAAAGACGTCCTTCTGCATATGTGCTTGCTCACACCGGTGCACTTGTTAGTGTATCCATTCAGTCCTGGGCTGCGGGGCATTCAGGAGTGGCTCTGTGGAGACGTCTGCATAGAGGCAGCTGTCAGAACACGCACACTCGATTGTTCACCAAAACATATGCAGACGCGTCCTTAGCCTGTAGATTTGGATGCACAGAGTTCCCTGTGTTCGCAAGAGACAAGGGAATCGCGTCTGTACGCACAGAAGCAATAGCGGACCGTTTCCCTCGGAGTGAACGCGAAAGAGCCGTCTATATACTCGCAGACACGGGAACGTGCCTCAATGCGGTCACAGAGGCAGCAGCTTTTGCACAGATGCTCTGGTGATTCTGGCACTTTCCAGGCACACTCCTGAAAGTCGCGCACACTGCTGTTCACTCGCTAAACGACCTCTTGGGAAACACGTCTGCGGTCGATGGACCGCTCAGATTGCTTCTCGTGTAACTGTGAACTGTGTCAGCGCAGGGAATCCGTCTCTGTTGAGCAGATGTCAATCCTGCCTCGGTTTTGCTTTGTTGCCTCTACCAAGATGATTTCCCGTTTCTCTCTTCACTGGAGCAGGCAGACACAGCCAACGCACATCAAGTGTCAAGAGACACACTCTGCTGAGCTCAACGCTTGTGCAGATGCACATGTGCGACGAAGTCAACACACGTGCTTGTGGAGAGAAAGAAAGGGACTCCCAGGCGTGTGGAGCGACGGGGAGAAAGAGCGGGCGCTGAGGAACACAGTTTCAAACAGACTGTCTCCACACAAACAGGCACCTGTCTGCAGGTATCCTAGATCTTGATTCTTGAACTTGAGGAAACACGCGTCTGAGCAAAACTCCCAAACGCTTCCAGGAAAGACACAGGCTCTCCCACAAGCACACAAGTGTTTGCCCTCAGCTATAGATCAGGGACAAGCTTGTGAAGAGATGCCCTGCTATTCTTTCGCCTTATGGCATCATGTGTTTCGTTCCTCTTGGAGATCGATTGTTAAACGTCTTTCCTAGGGCGACTGTGAAGCATTTGCCAGCGGAGGAGAAGTAGCACGGAGCAGCATTCAGTACTGCCTACGAGTGTCTTTGCTACCCTACTAGCGGAGCTCCAAGAACAGGCACACATCTTCAGGTACCTTCCAAATGTGGATTCCCCTGCAGCCCCGTAGGCGGGCGTGCAGTACGCCAACCATCAACAGACGTTTTTCCCCTCAAGCCTGTCAGGACGTTGCTCGTCCGTCTTTCCCTCAATAGATGGGAGTAGGCGCGCTTGCGGATGTGTGCGTGTGTGTGGCCACGCGTTTGCTTAGGCATCAGTGTGTGAAAAGGTAGGTGCTTTTCTCTAGCTGCGTGTGCTGGGTGCACGTGGTGCTGGGTGCACATCCCTGGGTGCTCGTGGAAAGGTTTCTGCATGGTTTTCGCTGAGGAATCGTGTGTGTGCACATGGACAAAGAGAAGGCGCAGCAACCAGGTTCCAGCGCCGAAGAAGGCAAAAGGCAAGGTTTCCGGCGCTATCTCCTTCTCTCCGCAGACCTAGTCGCGCAAAGCAAGCCGCTAAGCCGGCGACCGGCAAGAGAGCTACAACGAAGCATGCCGAACGGAGAAAATAGCAGCAGCTCATCTGTTCACACCTTGTTTCTGCCATGTGCTTGAACGCCAAGACGTTCGCGCTTCTGTGAGATGAAAGACGTCCTTCTGCATATGTGCTTGCTCACACCGGTGCACTTGTTAGTGTATCCATTCAGTCCTGGGCTGCGGGGCATTCAGGAGTGGCTCTGTGGAGACGTCTGCATAGAGGCAGCTGTCAGAACACGCACACTCGATTGTTCACCAAAACATATGCAGACGCGTCCTTAGCCTGTAGATTTGGATGCACAGAGTTCCCTGTGTTCGCAAGAGACAAGGGAATCGCGTCTGTACGCACAGAAGCAATAGCGGACCGTTTCCCTCGGAGTGAACGCGAAAGAGCCGTCTATATACTCGCAGACACGGGAACGTGCCTCAATGCGGTCACAGAGGCAACAGCTTTTGCACAGATGCTCTGGTGATTCTGGCACTTTCCAGGCACACTCCTGAAAGTCGCGCACACTGCTGTTCACTCGCTAAACGACCTCTTGGGAAACACGTCTGCGGTCGATGGACCGCTCAGATTGCTTCTCGTGTAACTGTGAACTGTGTCAGCGCAGGGAATCCGTCTCTGTTGAGCAGATGTCAATCCTGCCTCGGTTTTGCTTTGTTGCCTCTACCAAGATGATTTCCCGTTTCTCTCTTCACTGGAGCAGGCAGACACAGCCAACGCACATCAAGTGTCAAGAGACACACTCTGCTGAGCTCAACGCTTGTGCAGATGCACATGTGCGACGAAGTCAACACACGTGCTTGTGGAGAGAAAGAAAGGGACTCCCAGGCGTGTGGAGCGACGGGGAGAAAGGGCGGGCGCTGAG
This sequence comes from Patagioenas fasciata, assembly GCF_037038585.1. Taxonomy (NCBI): domain Eukaryota; kingdom Metazoa; phylum Chordata; class Aves; order Columbiformes; family Columbidae; genus Patagioenas; species Patagioenas fasciata. Next base: position 133,600,286 of record NC_092520.1, on the reverse strand, counting down.
GAACACAGTTTCAAACAGACTGTCTCCACACAAACAGGCACCTGTCTGCAGGTATCCTAGATCTTGATTCTTGAACTTGAGGAAACACGCGTCTGAGCAAAACTCCCAAACGCTTCCAGGAAAGACACAGGCTCTCCCACAAGCACACAAGTGTTTGCCCTCAGCTATAGATCAGGGACAAGCTTGTGAAGAGATGCCCTGCTATTCTTTCGCCTTATGGCATCATGTGTTTCGTTCCTCTTGGAGATCGATTGTTAAACGTCTTTCCTAGGGCGACTGTGAAGCATTTGCCAGCGGAGGAGAAGTAGCACGGAGCAGCATTCAGTACTGCCTACGCGTGTCTTTGCTACCCTACTAGCGGAGCTCCAAGAACAGGCACACATCTTCAGGTACCTTCCAAATGTGGATTCCCCTGCAGCCCCGTAGGCGGGCGTGCAGTACGCCAACCATCAACAGACGTTTTTCCCCTCAAGCCTGTCAGGACGTTGCTCGTCCGTCTTTCCCTCAATAGATGGGAGTAGGCGCGCTTGCGGATGTGTGCGTGTGTGTGGCCACGCGTTTGCTTAGGCATCAGTGTGTGAAAAGGTAGGTGCTTTTCTCTAGCTGCGTGTGCTGGGTGCACGTGGTGCTGGGTGCACATCCCTGGGTGCTCGTGGAAAGGTTTCTGCATGGTTTTCGCTGAGGAATCGTGTGTGTGCACATGGACAAAGAGAAGGCGCAGCAACCAGGTTCCAGCGCCGAAGAAGGCAAAAGGCAAGGTTTCCGGCGCTATCTCCTTCTCTCCGCAGACCTAGTCGCGCAAAGCAAGCCGCTAAGCCGGCGACCGGCAAGAGAGCTACAACGAAGCATGCCGAACGGAGAAAATAGCAGCAGCTCATCTGTTCACACCTTGTTTCTGCCATGTGCTTGAACGCCAAGACGTTCGCGCTTCTGTGAGATGAAAGACGTCCTTCTGCATATGTGCTTGCTCACACCGGTGCACTTGTTAGTGTATCCATTCAGTCCTGGGCTGCGGGGCATTCAGGAGTGGCTCTGTGGAGACGTCTGCATAGAGGCAGCTGTCAGAACACGCACACTCGATTGTTCACCAAAACATATGCAGACGCGTCCTTAGCCTGTAGATTTGGATGCACAGAGTTCCCTGTGTTCGCAAGAGACAAGGGAATCGCGTCTGTACGCACAGAAGCAATAGCGGACCGTTTCCCTCGGAGTGAACGCGAAAGAGCCGTCTATATACTCGCAGACACGGGAACGTGCCTCAATGCGGTCACAGAGGCAACAGCTTTTGCACAGATGCTCTGGTGATTCTGGCACTTTCCAGGCACACTCCTGAAAGTCGCGCACACTGCTGTTCACTCGCTAAACGACCTCTTGGGAAACACGTCTGCGGTCGATGGACCGCTCAGATTGCTTCTCGTGTAACTGTGAACTGTGTCAGCGCAGGGAATCCGTCTCTGTTGAGCAGATGTCAATCCTGCCTCGGTTTTGCTTTGTTGCCTCTACCAAGATGATTTCCCGTTTCTCTCTTCACTGGAGCAGGCAGACACAGCCAACGCACATCAAGTGTCAAGAGACACACTCTGCTGAGCTCAACGCTTGTGCAGATGCACATGTGCGACGAAGTCAACACACGTGCTTGTGGAGAGAAAGAAAGGGACTCCCAGGCGTGTGGAGCGACGGGGAGAAAGGGCGGGCGCTGAGGAACACAGTTTCAAACAGACTGTCTCCACACAAACAGGCACCTGTCTGCAGGTATCCTAGATCTTGATTCTTGAACTTGAGGAAACACGCGTCTGAGCAAAACTCCCAAACGCTTCCATGAAAGACACAGGCTCTCCCACAAGCACACATGTGTTTGCCCTCAGCTATAGATCAGGGACAAGCTTGTGAAGAGATGCCCTGCTATTCTTTCGCCTTATGGCATCATGTGTTTCGTTCCTCTTGGAGATCGATTGTTAAACGTCTTTCCTAGGGCGACTGTGAAGCATTTGCCAGCGGAGGAGAAGTAGCACGGAGCAGCATTCAGTACTGCCTACGAGTGTCTTTGCTACCCTACTAGCGGAGCTCCAAGAACAGGCACACATCTTCAGGTACCTTCCAAATGTGGATTCCCCTGCAGCCCCGTAGGCGGGCGTGCAGTACGCCAACCATCAACAGACGTTTTTCCCCTCAAGCCTGTCAGGACGTTGCTCGTCCGTCTTTCCCTCAATAGATGGGAGTAGGCGCGCTTGCGGATGTGTGCGTGTGTGTGGCCACGCGTTTGCTTAGGCATCAGTGTGTGAAAAGGTAGGTGCTTTTCTCTAGCTGCGTGTGCTGGGTGCACGTGGTGCTGGGTGCACATCCCTGGGTGCTCGTGGAAAGGTTTCTGCATGGTTTTCGCTGAGGAATCGTGTGTGTGCACATGGACAAAGAGAAGGCGCAGCAACCAGGTTCCAGCGCCGAAGAAGGCAAAAGGCAAGGTTTCCGGCGCTATCTCCTTCTCTCCGCAGACCTAGTCGCGCAAAGCAAGCCGCTAAGCCGGCGACCGGCAAGAGAGCTACAACGAAGCATGCCGAACGGAGAAAATAGCAGCAGCTCATCTGTTCACACCTTGTTTCTGCCATGTGCTTGAACGCCAAGACGTTCGCGCTTCTGTGAGATGAAAGACGTCCTTCTGATATGTGCTTGCTCACACCGGTGCACTTGTTAGTGTATCCATTCAGTCCTGGGCTGCGGGGCATTCAGGAGTGGCTCTGTGGAGACGTCTGCATAGAGGCAGCTGTCAGAACACGCACACTCGATTGTTCACCAAAACATATGCAGACGCGTCCTTAGCCTGTAGATTTGGATGCACAGAGTTCCCTGTGTTCGCAAGAGACAAGGGAATCGCGTCTGTACGCACAGAAGCAATAGCGGACCGTTTCCCTCGGAGTGAACGCGAAAGAGCCGTCTATATACTCGCAGACACGGGAACGTGCCTCAATGCGGTCACAGAGGCAACAGCTTTTGCACAGATGCTCTGGTGATTCTGGCACTTTCCAGGCACACTCCTGAAAGTCGCGCACACTGCTGTTCACTCGCTAAACGACCTCTTGGGAAACACGTCTGCGGTCGATGGACCGCTCAGATTGCTTCTCGTGTAACTGTGAACTGTGTCAGCGCAGGGAATCCGTCTCTGTTGAGCAGATGTCAATCCTGCCTCGGTTTTGCTTTGTTGCCTCTACCAAGATGATTTCCCGTTTCTCTCTTCACTGGAGCAGGCAGACACAGCCAACGCACATCAAGTGTCAAGAGACACACTCTGCTGAGCTCAACGCTTGTGCAGATGCACATGTGCGACGAAGTCAACACACGTGCTTGTGGAGAGAAAGAAAGGGACTCCCAGGCGTGTGGAGCGACGGGGAGAAAGGGCGGGCGCTGAGGAACACAGTTTCAAACAGACTGTCTCCACACAAACAGGCACCTGTCTGCAGGTATCCTAGATCTTGATTCTTGAACTTGAGGAAACACGCGTCTGAGCAAAACTCCCAAACGCTTCCAGGAAAGACACAGGCTCTCCCACAAGCACACATGTGTTTGCCCTCAGCTATAGATCAGGGACAAGCTTGTGAAGAGATGCCCTGCTATTCTTTCGCCTTATGGCATCATGTGTTTCGTTCCTCTTGGAGATCGATTGTTAAACGTCTTTCCTAGGGCGACTGTGAAGCATTTGCCAGCGGAGGAGAAGTAGCACGGAGCAGCATTCAGTACTGCCTACGAGTGTCTTTGCTACCCTACTAGCGGAGCTCCAAGAACAGGCACACATCTTCAGGTACCTTCCAAATGTGGATTCCCCTGCAGCCCCGTAGGCGGGCGTGCAGTACGCCAACCATCAACAGACGTTTTTCCCCTCAAGCCTGTCAGGACGTTGCTCGTCCGTCTTTCCCTCAATAGATGGGAGTAGGCGCGCTTGCGGATGTGTGCGTGTGTGTGGCCACGCGTTTGCTTAGGCATCAGTGTGTGAAAAGGTAGGTGCTTTTCTCTAGCTGCGTGTGCTGGGTGCACGTGGTGCTGGGTGCACATCCCTGGGTGCTCGTGGAAAGGTTTCTGCATGGTTTTCGCTGAGGAATCGTGTGTGTGCACATGGACAAAGAGAAGGCGCAGCAACCAGGTTCCAGCGCCGAAGAAGGCAAAAGGCAAGGTTTCCGGCGCTATCTCCTTCTCTCCGCAGACCTAGTCGCGCAAAGCAAGCCGCTAAGCCGGCGACCGGCAAGAGAGCTACAACGAAGCATGCCGAACGGAGAAAATAGCAGCAGCTCATCTGTTCACACCTTGTTTCTGCCATGTGCTTGAACGCCAAGACGTTCGCGCTTCTGTGAGATGAAAGACGTCCTTCTGCATATGTGCTTGCTCACACCGGTGCACTTGTTAGTGTATCCATTCAGTCCTGGGCTGCGGGGCATTCAGGAGTGGCTCTGTGGAGACGTCTGCATAGAGGCAGCTGTCAGAACACGCACACTCGATTGTTCACCAAAACATATGCAGACGCGTCCTTAGCCTGTAGATTTGGATGCACAGAGTTCCCTGTGTTCGCAAGAGACAAGGGAATCGCGTCTGTACGCACAGAAGCAATAGCGGACCGTTTCCCTCGGAGTGAACGCGAAAGAGCCGTCTATATACTCGCAGACACGGGAACGTGCCTCAATGCGGTCACAGAGGCAGCAGCTTTTGCACAGATGCTCTGGTGATTCTGGCACTTTCCAGGCACACTCCTGAAAGTTGCGCACACTGCTGTTCACTCGCTAAACGACCTCTTGGGAAACACGTCTGCGGTCGATGGACCGCTCAGATTGCTTCTCGTGTAACTGTGAACTGTGTCAGCGCAGGGAATCCGTCTCTGTTGAGCAGATGTCAATCCTGCCTCGGTTTTGCTTTGTTGCCTCTACCAAGATGATTTCCCGTTTCTCTCTTCACTGGAGCAGGCAGACACAGCCAACGCACATCAAGTGTCAAGAGACACACTCTGCTGAGCTCAACGCTTGTGCAGATGCACATGTGCGACGAAGTCAACACACGTGCTTGTGGAGAGAAAGAAAGGGACTCCCAGGCGTGTGGAGCGACGGGGAGAAAGAGCGGGCGCTGAGGAACACAGTTTCAAACAGACTGTCTCCACACAAACAGGCACCTGTCTGCAGGTATCCTAGATCTTGATTCTTGAACTTGAGGAAACACGCGTCTGAGCAAAACTCCCAAACGCTTCCAGGAAAGACACAGGCTCTCCCACAAGCACACAAGTGTTTGCCCTCAGCTATAGATCAGGGACAAGCTTGTGAAGAGATGCCCTGCTATTCTTTCGCCTTATGGCATCATGTGTTTCGTTCCTCTTGGAGATCGATTGTTAAACGTCTTTCCTAGGGCGACTGTGAAGCATTTGCCAGCGGAGGAGAAGTAGCACGGAGCAGCATTCAGTACTGCCTACGCGTGTCTTTGCTACCCTACTAGCGGAGCTCCAAGAACAGGCACACATCTTCAGGTACCTTCCAAATGTGGATTCCCCTGCAGCCCCGTAGGCGGGCGTGCAGTACGCCAACCATCAACAGACGTTTTTCCCCTCAAGCCTGTCAGGACGTTGCTCGTCCGTCTTTCCCTCAATAGATGGGAGTAGGCGCGCTTGCGGATGTGTGCGTGTGTGTGGCCACGCGTTTGCTTAGGCATCAGTGTGTGAAAAGGTAGGTGCTTTTCTCTAGCTGCGTGTGCTGGGTGCACGTGGTGCTGGGTGCACATCCCTGGGTGCTCGTGGAAAGGTTTCTGCATGGTTTTCGCTGAGGAATCGTGTGTGTGCACATGGACAAAGAGAAGGCGCAGCAACCAGGTTCCAGCGCCGAAGAAGGCAAAAGGAAAGGTTTCCGGCGCTATCTCCTTCTCTCCGCAGACCTAGTCGCGCAAAGCAAGCCGCTAAGCCGGCGACCGGCAAGAGAGCTACAACGAAGCATGCCGAACGGAGAAAATAGCAGCAGCTCATCTGTTCACACCTTGTTTCTGCCATGTGCTTGAACGCCAAGACGTTCGCGCTTCTGTGAGATGAAAGACGTCCTTCTGCATATGTGCTTGCTCACACCGGTGCACTTGTTAGTGTATCCATTCAGTCCTGGGCTGCGGGGCATTCAGGAGTGGCTCTGTGGAGACGTCTGCATAGAGGCAGCTGTCAGAACACGCACACTCGATTGTTCACCAAAACATATGCAGACGCGTCCTTAGCCTGTAGATTTGGATGCACAGAGTTCCCTGTGTTCGCAAGAGACAAGGGAATCGCGTCTGTACGCACAGAAGCAATAGCGGACCGTTTCCCTCGGAGTGAACGCGAAAGAGCCGTCTATATACTCGCAGACACGGGAACGTGCCTCAATGCGGTCACAGAGGCAGCAGCTTTTGCACAGATGCTCTGGTGATTCTGGCACTTTCCAGGCACACTCCTGAAAGTCGCGCACACTGCTGTTCACTCGCTAAACGACCTCTTGGGAAACACGTCTGCGGTCGATGGACCGCTCAGATTGCTTCTCGTGTAACTGTGAACTGTGTCAGCGCAGGGAATCCGTCTCTGTTGAGCAGATGTCAGTCCTGCCTCGGTTTTGCTTTGTTGCCTCTACCAAGATGATTTCCCGTTTCTCTCTTCACTGGAGCAGGCAGACACAGCCAACGCACATCAAGTGTCAAGAGACACACTCTGCTGAGCTCAACGCTTGTGCAGATGCACATGTGCGACGAAGTCAACACACGTGCTTGTGGAGAGAAAGAAAGGGACTCCCAGGCGTGTGGAGCGACGGGGAGAAAGAGCGGGCGCTGAGGAACACAGTTTCAAACAGACTGTCTCCACACAAACAGGCACCTGTCTGCAGGTATCCTAGATCTTGATTCTTGAACTTGAGGAAACACGCGTCTGAGCAAAACTCCCAAACGCTTCCAGGAAAGACACAGGCTCTCCCACAAGCACACATGTGTTTGCCCTCAGCTATAGATCAGGGACAAGCTTGTGAAGAGATGCCCTGCTATTCTTTCGCCTTATGGCATCATGTGTTTCGTTCCTCTTGGAGATCGATTGTTAAACGTCTTTCCTAGGGCGACTGTGAAGCATTTGCCAGCGGAGGAGAAGTAACACGGAGCAGCATTCAGTACTGCCTACGAGTGTCTTTGCTACCCTACTAGCGGAGCTCCAAGAACAGGCACACATCTTCAGGTACCTTCCAAATGTGGATTCCCCTGCAGCCCCGTAGGCGGGCGTGCAGTACGCCAACCATCAACGGACGTTTTTCCCCTCAAGCCTGTCAGGACGTTGCTCGTCCGTCTTTCCCTCAATAGATGGGAGTAGGCGCGCTTGCGGATGTGTGCGTGTGTGTGGCCACGCGTTTGCTTAGGCATCAGTGTGTGAAAAGGTAGGTGCTTTTCTCTAGCTGCGTGTGCGTGCACGTGGTGCTGGGTGCACATCCCTGGGTGCTCGTGGAAAGGTTTCTGCATGGTTTTCGCTGAGGAATCGTGTGTGTGCACATGGACAAAGAGAAGGCGCAGCAACCAGGTTCCAGCGCCGAAGAAGGCAAAAGGCAAGGTTTCCGGCGCTATCTCCTTCTCTCCGCAGACCTAGTCGCGCAAAGCAAGCCGCTAAGCCGGCGACCGGCAAGAGAGCTACAACGAAGCATGCCGAACGGAGAAAATAGCAGCAGCTCATCTGTTCACACCTTGTTTCTGCCATGTGCTTGAACGCCAAGACGTTCGCGCTTCTGTGAGATGAAAGACGTCCTTCTGCATATGTGCTTGCTCACACCGGTGCACTTGTTAGTGTATCCATTCAGTCCTGGGCTGCGGGGCATTCAGGAGTGGCTCTGTGGAGACGTCTGCATAGAGGCAGCTGTCAGAACACGCACACTCGATTGTTCACCAAAACATATGCAGACGCGTCCTTAGCCTGTAGATTTGGATGCACAGAGTTCCCTGTGTTCGCAAGAGACAAGGGAATCGCGTCTGTACGCACAGAAGCAATAGCGGACCGTTTCCCTCGGAGTGAACGCGAAAGAGCCGTCTATATACTCGCAGACACGGGAACGTGCCTCAATGCGGTCACAGAGGCAGCAGCTTTTGCACAGATGCTCTGGTGATTCTGGCACTTTCCAGGCACACTCCTGAAAGTCGCGCACACTGCTGTTCACTCGCTAAACGACCTCTTGGGAAACACGTCTGCGGTCGATGGACCGCTCAGATTGCTTCTCGTGTAACTGTGAACTGTGTCAGCGCAGGGAATCCGTCTCTGTTGAGCAGATGTCAATCCTGCCTCGGTTTTGCTTTGTTGCCTCTACCAAGATGATTTCCCGTTTCTCTCTTCACTGGAGCAGGCAGACACAGCCAACGCACATCAAGTGTCAAGAGACACACTCTGCGAGCTCAACGCTTGTGCAGATGCACATGTGCGACGAAGTCAACACACGTGCTTGTGGAGAGAAAGAAAGGGACTCACGGGCGTGTGGAGCGACGGGGAGAAAGAGCGGGCGCTGAGGAACACAGTTTCAAACAGACTGTCTCCACACAAACAGGCACCTGTCTGCAGGTATCCTAGATCTTGATTCTTGAACTTGAGGAAACACGCGTCTGAGCAAAACTCCCAAACGCTTCCCGGAAAGACACAGGCTCTCCCACAAGCACACAAGTGTTTGCCCTCAGCTATAGATCAGGGACAAGCTTGTGAAGAGATGCCCTGCTATTCTTTCGCCTTATGGCATCATGTGTTTCGTTCCTCTTGGAGATCGATTGTTAAACGTCTTTCCTAGGGCGACTGTGAAGCATTTGCCAGCGGAGGAGAAGTAGCACGGAGCAGCATTCAGTACTGCCTACGAGTGTCTTTGCTACCCTACTAGCGGAGCTCCAAGAACAGGCACACATCTTCAGGTACCTTCCAAATGTGGATTCCCCTGCAGCCCCGTAGGCGGGCGTGCAGTACGCCAACCATCAACGGACGTTTTTCCCCTCAAGCCTATCAGGACGTTGCTCGTCCGTCTTTCCCTCAATAGATGGGAGTAGGCGCGCTTGCGGATGTGTGCGTGTGTGTGGCCACGCGTTTGCTTAGGCATCAGTGTGTGAAAAGGTAGGTGCTTTTCTCTAGCTGCGTGTGCGTGCACGTGGTGCTGGGTGCACATCCCTGGGTGCTCGTGGAAAGGTTTCTGCATGGTTTTCGCTGAGGAATCGTGTGTGTGCACATGGACAAAGAGAAGGCGCAGCAACCAGGTTCCAGCGCCGAAGAAGGCAAAAGGCAAGGTTTCCGGCGCTATCTCCTTCTCTCCGCAGACCTAGTCGCGCAAAGCAAGCCGCTAAGCCGGCGACCGGCAAGAGAGCTACAACGAAGCATGCCGAACGGAGAAAATAGCAGCAGCTCATCTGTTCACACCTTGTTTCTGCCATGTGCTTGAACGCCAAGACGTTCGCGCTTCTGTGAGATGAAAGACGTCCTTCTGCATATGTGCTTGCTCACACCGGTGCACTTGTTAGTGTATCCATTCAGTCCTGGGCTGCGGGGCATTCAGGAGTGGCTCTGTGGAGACTTCTGCATAGAGGCAGCTGTCAGAACACGCACACTCGATTGTTCACCAAAACATATGCAGACGCGTCCTTAGCCTGTAGATTTGGATGCACAGAGTTCCCTGTGTTCGCAAGAGACAAGGGAATCGCGTCTGTACGCACAGAAGCAATAGCGGACCGTTTCCCTCGGAGTGAACGCGAAAGAACCGTCTATATACTTGCAGACACGGGAACGTGCCTCAATGCGGTCACAGAGGCAGCAGCTTTTGCACAGATGCTCTGGTGATTCTGGCACTTTCCAGGCACACTCCTGAAAGTCGCGCACACTGCTGTTCACTCGCTAAACGACCTCTTGGGAAACACGTCTCCGGTCGATGGACCGCTCAGATTGCTTCTCGTGTAACTGTGAACTGTGTCAGCGCAGGGAATCCGTCTCTGTTGAGCAGATGTCAATCCTGCCTCGGTTTTGCTTTGTTGCCTCTACCAAGATGATTTCCCGTTTCTCTCTTCACTGGAGCAGGCAGACACAGCCAACGCACATCAAGTGTCAAGAGACACACTCTGCTGAGCTCAACGCTTGTGCAGATGCACATGTGCGACGAAGTCAACACACGTGCTTGTGGAGAGAAAGAAAGGGACTCCCAGGCGTGTGGAGCGACGGGGAGAAAGAGCGGGCGCTGAGGAACACAGTTTCAAACAGACTGTCTCCACACAAACAGGCACCTGTCTGCAGGTATCCTAGATCTTGATTCTTGAACTTGAGGAAACACGCGTCTGAGCAAAACTCCCAAACGCTTCCAGGAAAGACACAGGCTCTCCCACAAGCACACAAGTGTTTGCCCTCAGCTATAGATCAGGGACAAGCTTGTGAAGAGATGCCCTGCTATTCTTTCGCCTTATGGCATCATGTGTTTCGTTCCTCTTGGAGATCGATTGTTAAACGTCTTTCCTAGGGCGACTGTGAAGCATTTGCCAGCGGAGGAGAAGTAACACGGAGCAGCATTCAGTACTGCCTACGAGTGTCTTTGCTACCCTACTAGCGGAGCTCCAAGAACAGGCACACATCTTCAGGTACCTTCCAAATGTGGATTCCCCTGCAGCCCCGTAGGCGGGCGTGCAGTACGCCAACCATCAACGGACGTTTTTCCCCTCAAGCCTGTCAGGACGTTGCTCGTCCGTCTTTCCCTCAATAGATGGGAGTAGGCGCGCTTGCGGATGTGTGCGTGTGTGTGGCCACGCGTTTGCTTAGGCATCAGTGTGTGAAAAGGTAGGTGCTTTTCTCTAGCTGCGTGTGCTGGGTGCACGTGGTGCTGGGTGCACATCCCTGGGTGCTCGTGGAAAGGTTTCTGCATGGTTTTCGCTGAGGAATCGTGTGTGTGCACATGGACAAAGAGAAGGCGCAGCAACCAGGTTCCAGCGCCGAAGAAGGCAAAAGGCAAGGTTTCCGGCGCTATCTCCTTCTCTCCGCAGACCTAGTCGCGCAAAGCAAGCCGCTAAGCCGGCGACCGGCAAGAGAGCTACAACGAAGCATGCCGAACGGAGAAAATAGCAGCAGCTCATCTGTTCACACCTTGTTTCTGCCATGTGCTTGAACGCCAAGACGTTCGCGCTTCTGTGAGATGAAAGACGTCCTTCTGCATATGTGCTTGCTCACACCGGTGCACTTGTTAGTGTATCCATTCAGTCCTGGGCTGCGGGGCATTCAGGAGTGGCTCTGTGGAGACGTCTGCATAGAGGCAGCTGTCAGAACACGCACACTCGATTGTTCACCAAAACATATGCAGACGCGTCCTTAGCCTGTAGATTTGGATGCACAGAGTTCCCTGTGTTCGCAAGAGACAAGGGAATCGCGTCTGTACGCACAGAAGCAATAGCGGACCGTTTCCCTCGGAGTGAACGCGAAAGAGCCGTCTATATACTCGCAGACACGGGAACGTGCCTCAATGCGGTCACAGAGGCAGCAGCTTTTGCACAGATGCTCTGGTGATTCTGGCACTTTCCAGGCACACTCCTGAAAGTCGCGCACACTGCTGTTCACTCGCTAAACGACCTCTTGGGAAACACGTCTGCGGTCGATGGACCGCTCAGATTGCTTCTCGTGTAACTGTGAACTGTGTCAGCGCAGGGAATCCGTCTCTGTTGAGCAGATGTCAATCCTGCCTCGGTTTTGCTTTGTTGCCTCTACCAAGATGATTTCCCGTTTCTCTCTTCACTGGAGCAGGCAGACACAGCCAACGCACATCAAGTGTCAAGAGACACACTCTGCTGAGCTCAACGCTTGTGCAGATGCACATGTGCGACGAAGTCAACACACGTGCTTGTGGAGAGAAAGAAAGGGACTCCCAGGCGTGTGGAGCGACGGGGAGAAAGAGCGGGCGCTGAGGAACACAGTTTCAAACAGACTGTCTCCACACAAACAGGCACCTGTCTGCAGGTATCCTAGATCTTGATTCTTGAACTTGAGGAAACACGCGTCTGAGCAAAACTCCCAAACGCTTCCAGGAAAGACACAGGCTCTCCCACAAGCACACAAGTGTTTGCCCTCAGCTATAGATCAGGGACAAGCTTGTGAAGAGATGCCCTGCTATTCTTTCGCCTTATGGCATCATGTGTTTCGTTCCTCTTGGAGATCGATTGTTAAACGTCTTTCCTAGGGCGACTGTGAAGCATTTGCCAGCGGAGGAGAAGTAGCACGGAGCAGCATTCAGTACTGCCTACGAGTGTCTTTGCTACCCTACTAGCGGAGCTCCAAGAACAGGCACACATCTTCAGGTACCTTCCAAATGTGGATTCCCCTGCAGCCCCGTAGGCGGGCGTGCAGTACGCCAACCATCAACGGACGTTTTTCCCCTCAAGCCTGTCAGGACGTTGCTCGTCCGTCTTTCCCTCAATAGATGGGAGTAGGCGCGCTTGCGGATGTGTGCGTGTGTGTGGCCACGCGTTTGCTTAGGCATCAGTGTGTGAAAAGGTAGGTGCTTTTCTCTAGCTGCGTGTGCTGGGTGCACGTGGTGCTGGGTGCACATCCCTGGGTGCTCGTGGAAAGGTTTCTGCATGGTTTTCGCTGAGGAATCGTGTGTGTGCACATGGACAAAGAGAAGGCGCAGCAACCAGGTTCCAGCGCCGAAGAAGGCAAAAGGCAAGGTTTCCGGCGCTATCTCCTTCTCTCCGCAGACCTAGTCGCGCAAAGCAAGCCGCTAAGCCGGCGACCGGCAAGAGAGCTACAACGAAGCATGCCGAACGGAGAAAATAGCAGCAGCTCATCTGTTCACACCTTGTTTCTGCCATGTGCTTGAACGCCAAGACGTTCGCGCTTCTGTGAGATGAAAGACGTCCTTCTGCATATGTGCTTGCTCACACCGGTGCACTTGTTAGTGTATCCATTCAGTCCTGGGCTGCGGGGCATTCAGGAGTGGCTCTGTGGAGACGTCTGCATTGAGGCAGCTGTCAGAACACGCACACTCGATTGTTCACCAAAACATATGCAGACGCGTCCTTAGCCTGTAGATTTGGATGCACAGAGTTCCCTGTGTTCGCAAGAGACAAGGGAATCGCGTCTGTACGCACAGAAGCAATAGCGGACCGTTTCCCTCGGAGTGAACGCGAAAGAGCCGTCTATATACTCGCAGACACGGGAACGTGCCTCAATGCGGTCACAGAGGCAGCAGCTTTTGCACAGATGCTCTGGTGATTCTGGCACTTTCCAGGCACACTCCTGAAAGTCGCGCACACTGCTGTTCACTCGCTAAACGACCTCTTGGGAAACACGTCTGCGGTCGATGGACCGCTCAGATTGCTTCTCGTGTAACTGTGAACTGTGTCAGCGCAGGGAATCCGTCTCTGTTGAGCAGATGTCAGTCCTGCCTCGGTTTTGCTTTGTTGCCTCTACCAAGATGATTTCCCGTTTCTCTCTTCACTGGAGCAGGCAGACACAGCCAACGCACATCAAGTGTCAAGAGACACACTCTGCTGAGCTCAACGCTTGTGCAGATGCACATGTGCGACGAAGTCAACACACGTGCTTGTGGAGAGAAAGAAAGGGACTCCCAGGCGTGTGGAGCGACGGGGAGAAAGAGCGGGCGCTGAGGAACACAGTTTCAAACAGACTGTCTCCACACAAACAGGCACCTGTCTGCAGGTATCCTAGATCTTGATTCTTGAACTTGAGGAAACACGCGTCTGAGCAAAACTCCCAAACGCTTCCAGGAAAGACACAGGCTCTCCCACAAGCACACATGTGTTTGCCCTCAGCTATAGATCAGGGACAAGCTTGTGAAGAGATGCCCTGCTATTCTTTCGCCTTATGGCATCATGTGTTTCGTTCCTCTTGGAGATCGATTGTTAAACGTCTTTCCTAGGGCGACTGTGAAGCATTTGCCAGCGGAGGAGAAGTAACACGGAGCAGCATTCAGTACTGCCTACGAGTGTCTTTGCTACCCTACTAGCGGAGCTCCAAGAACAGGCACACATCTTCAGGTACCTTCCAAATGTGGATTCCCCTGCAGCCCCGTAGGCGGGCGTGCAGTACGCCAACCATCAATGGACGTTTTTCCCCTCAAGCCTGTCAGGACGTTGCTCGTCCGTCTTTCCCTCAATAGATGGGAGTAGGCGCGCTTGCGGATGTGTGCGTGTGTGTGGCCACGCGTTTGCTTAGGCATCAGTGTGTGAAAAGGTAGGTGCTTTTCTCTAGCTGCGTGTGCTGGGTGCACATGGTGCTGGGTGCACATCCCTGGGTGCTCGTGGAAAGGTTTCTGCATGGTTTTCGCTGAGGAATCGTGTGTGTGCACATGGACAAAGAGAAGGCGCAGCAACCAGGTTCCAGCGCCGAAGAAGGCAAAAGGCAAGGTTTCCGGCGCTATCTCCTTCTCTCCGCAGACCTAGTCGCGCAAAGCAAGCCGCTAAGCCGGCGACCGGCAAGAGAGCTACAACGAAGCATGCCGAACGGAGAAAATAGCAGCAGCTCATCTGTTCACACCTTGTTTCTGCCATGTGCTTGAACGCCAAGACGTTCGCGCTTCTGTGAGATGAAAGACGTCCTTCTGCATATGTGCTTGCTCACACCGGTGCACTTGTTAGTGTATCCATTCAGTCCTGGGCTGCGGGGCATTCAGGAGTGGCTCTGTGGAGACGTCTGCATAGAGGCAGCTGTCAGAACACGCACACTCGATTGTTCACCAAAACATATGCAGACGCGTCCTTAGCCTGTAGATTTGGATGCACAGAGTTCCCTGTGTTCGCAAGAGACAAGGGAATAGCGTCTGTACGCACAGAAGCAATAGCGGACCGTTTCCCTCGGAGTGAACGCGAAAGAGCCGTCTATATACTCGCAGACACGGGAACGTGCCTCAATGCGGTCACAGAGGCAGCAGCTTTTGCACAGATGCTCTGGTGATTCTGGCACATTCCAGGCACACTCCTGAAAGTCGCGCACACTGCTGTTCACTCGCTAAACGACCTCTTGGGAAACACGTCTGCGGTCGATGGACCGCTCAGATTGCTTCTCGTGTAACTGTGAACTGTGTCAGCGCAGGGAATCCGTCTCTGTTGAGCAGATGTCAGTCCTGCCTCGGTTTTGCTTTGTTGCCTCTACCAAGATGATTTCCCGTTTCTCTCTTCACTGGAGCAGGCAGACACAGCCAACGCACATCAAGTGTCAAGAGACACACTCTGCTGAGCTCAACGCTTGTGCAGATGCACATGTGCGACGAAGTCAACACACGTGCTTGTGGAGAGAAAGAAAGGGACTCCCAGGCGTGTGGAGCGACGGGGAGAAAGAGCGGGCGCTGAGGAACACAGTTTCAAACAGACTGTCTCCACACAAACAGGCACCTGTCTGCAGGTATCCTAGATCTTGATTCTTGAACTTGAGGAAACACGCGTCTGAGCAAAACTCCCAAACGCTTCCAGGAAAGACACAGGCTCTCCCACAAGCACACATGTGTTTGCCCTCAGCTATAGATCAGGGACAAGCTTGTGAAGAGATGCCCTGCTATTCTTTCGCCTTATGGCATCATGTGTTTCGTTCCTCTTGGAGATCGATTGTTAAACGTCTTTCCTAGGGCGACTGTGAAGCATTTGCCAGCGGAGGAGAAGTAACACGGAGCAGCATTCAGTACTGCCTACGAGTGTCTTTGCTACCCTACTAGCGGAGCTCCAAGAACAGGCACACATCTTCAGGTACCTTCCAAATGTGGATTCCCCTGCAGCCCCGTAGGCGGGCGTGCAGTACGCCAACCATCAACGGACGTTTTTCCCCTCAAGCCTGTCAGGACGTTGCTCGTCCGTCTTTCCCTCAATAGATGGGAGTAGGCGCGCTTGCGGATGTGTGCGTGTGTGTGGCCACGCGTTTGCTTAGGCATCAGTGTGTGAAAAGGTAGGTGCTTTTCTCTAGCTGCGTGTGCTGGGTGCACGTGGTGCTGGGTGCACATCCCTGGGTGCTCGTGGAAAGGTTTCTGCATGGTTTTCGCTGAGGAATCGTGTGTGTGCACATGGACAAAGAGAAGGCGCAGCAACCAGGTTCCAGCGCCGAAGAAGGCAAAAGGCAAGGTTTCCGGCGCTATCTCCTTCTCTCCGCAGACCTAGTCGCGCAAAGCAAGCCGCTAAGCCGGCGACCGGCAAGAGAGCTACAACGAAGCATGCCGAACGGAGAAAATAGCAGCAGCTCATCTGTTCACACCTTGTTTCTGCCATGTGCTTGAACGCCAAGACGTTCGCGCTTCTGTGAGATGAAAGACGTCCTTCTGCATATGTGCTTGCTCACACCGGTGCACTTGTTAGTGTATCCATTCAGTCCTGGGCTGCGGGGCATTCAGGAGTGGCTCTGTGGAGACGTCTGCATAGAGGCAGCTGTCAGAACACGCACACTCGATTGTTCACCAAAACATATGCAGACGCGTCCTTAGCCTGTAGATTTGGATGCACAGAGTTCCCTGTGTTCGCAAGAGACAAGGGAATCGCGTCTGTACGCACAGAAGCAATAGCGGACCGTTTCCCTCGGAGTGAACGCGAAAGAGCCGTCTATATACTCGCAGACACGGGAACGTGCCTCAATGCGGTCACAGAGGCAGCAGCTTTTGCACAGATGCTCTGGTGATTCTGGCACTTTCCAGGCACACTCCTGAAAGTCGCGCACACTGCTGTTCACTCGCTAAACGACCTCTTGGGAAACACGTCTGCGGTCGATGGACCGCTCAGATTGCTTCTCGTGTAACTGTGAACTGTGTCAGCGCAGGGAATCCGTCTCTGTTGAGCAGATGTCAGTCCTGCCTCGGTTTTGCTTTGTTGCCTCTACCAAGATGATTTCCCGTTTCTCTCTTCACTGGAGCAGGCAGACACAGCCAACGCACATCAAGTGTCAAGAGACACACTCTGCTGAGCTCAACGCTTGTGCAGATGCACATGTGCGACGAAGTCAACACACGTGCTTGTGGAGAGAAAGAAAGGGACTCCCAGGCGTGTGGAGCGACGGGGAGAAAGAGCGGGCGCTGAGGAACACAGTTTCAAACAGACTGTCTCCACACAAACAGGCACCTGTCTGCAGGTATCCTAGATCTTGATTCTTGAACTTGAGGAAACACGCGTCTGAGCAAAACTCCCAAACGCTTCCAGGAAAGACACAGGCTCTCCCACAAGCACACATGTGTTTGCCCTCAGCTATAGATCAGGGACAAGCTTGTGAAGAGATGCCCTGCTATTCTTTCGCCTTATGGCATCATGTGTTTCGTTCCTCTTGGAGATCGATTGTTAAACGTCTTTCCTAGGGCGACTGTGAAGCATTTGCCAGCGGAGGAGAAGTAACACGGAGCAGCATTCAGTACTGCCTACGAGTGTCTTTGCTACCCTACTAGCGGAGCTCCAAGAACAGGCACACATCTTCAGGTACCTTCCAAATGTGGATTCCCCTGCAGCCCCGTAGGCGGGCGTGCAGTACGCCAACCATCAACGGACGTTTTTCCCCTCAAGCCTGTCAGGACGTTGCTCGTCCGTCTTTCCCTCAATAGATGGGAGTAGGCGCGCTTGCGGATGTGTGCGTGTGTGTGGCCACGCGTTTGCTTAGGCATCAGTGTGTGAAAAGGTAGGTGCTTTTCTCTAGCTGCGTGTGCGTGCACGTGGTGCTGGGTGCACATCCCTGGGTGCTCGTGGAAAGGTTTCTGCATGGTTTTCGCTGAGGAATCGTGTGTGTGCACATGGACAAAGAGAAGGCGCAGCAACCAGGTTCCAGCGCCGAAGAAGGCAAAAGGCAAGGTTTCCGGCGCTATCTCCTTCTCTCCGCAGACCTAGTCGCGCAAAGCAAGCCGCTAAGCCGGCGACCGGCAAGAGAGCTACAACGAAGCATGCCGAACGGAGAAAATAGCAGCAGCTCATCTGTTCACACCTTGTTTCTGCCATGTGCTTGAACGCCAAGACGTTCGCGCTTCTGTGAGATGAAAGACGTCCTTCTGCATATGTGCTTGCTCACACCGGTGCACTTGTTAGTGTATCCATTCAGTCCTGGGCTGCGGGGCATTCAGGAGTGGCTCTGTGGAGACGTCTGCATAGAGGCAGCTGTCAGAACACGCACACTCGATTGTTCACCAAAACATATGCAGACGCGTCCTTAGCCTGTAGATTTGGATGCACAGAGTTCCCTGTGTTCGCAAGAGACAAGGGAATCGCGTCTGTACGCACAGAAGCAATAGCGGACCGTTTCCCTCGGAGTGAACGCGAAAGAGCCGTCTATATACTCGCAGACACGGGAACGTGCCTCAATGCGGTCACAGAGGCAGCAGCTTTTGCACAGATGCTCTGGTGATTCTGGCACTTTCCAGGCACACTCCTGAAAGTCGCGCACACTGCTGTTCACTCGCTAAACGACCTCTTGGGAAACACGTCTGCGGTCGATGGACCGCTCAGATTGCTTCTCGTGTAACTGTGAACTGTGTCAGCGCAGGGAATCCGTCTCTGTTGAGCAGATGTCAGTCCTGCCTCGGTTTTGCTTTGTTGCCTCTACCAAGATGATTTCCCGTTTCTCTCTTCACTGGAGCAGGCAGACACAGCCAACGCACATCAAGTGTCAAGAGACACACTCTGCTGAGCTCAACGCTTGTGCAGATGCACATGTGCGACGAAGTCAACACACGTGCTTGTGGAGAGAAAGAAAGGGACTCCCAGGCGTGTGGAGCGACGGGGAGAAAGAGCGGGCGCTGAGGAACACAGTTTCAAACAGACTGTCTCCACACAAACAGGCACCTGTCTGCAGGTATCCTAGATCTTGATTCTTGAACTTGAGGAAACACGCGTCTGAGCAAAACTCCCAAACGCTTCCAGGAAAGACACAGGCTCTCCCACAAGCACACATGTGTTTGCCCTCAGCTATAGATCAGGGACAAGCTTGTGAAGAGATGCCCTGCTATTCTTTCGCCTTATGGCATCATGTGTTTCGTTCCTCTTGGAGATCGATTGTTAAACGTCTTTCCTAGGGCGACTGTGAAGCATTTGCCAGCGGAGGAGAAGTAACACGGAGCAGCATTCAGTACTGCCTACGAGTGTCTTTGCTACCCTACTAGCGGAGCTCCAAGAACAGGCACACATCTTCAGGTACCTTCCAAATGTGGATTCCCCTGCAGCCCCGTAGGCGGGCGTGCAGTACGCCAACCATCAACGGACGTTTTTCCCCTCAAGCCTGTCAGGACGTTGCTCGTCCGTCTTTCCCTCAATAGATGGGAGTAGGCGCGCTTGCGGATGTGTGCGTGTGTGTGGCCACGCGTTTGCTTAGGCATCAGTGTGTGAAAAGGTAGGTGCTTTTCTCTAGCTGCGTGTGCTGGGTGCACGTGGTGCTGGGTGCACATCCCTGGGTGCTCGTGGAAAGGTTTCTGCATGGTTTTCGCTGAGGAATCGTGTGTGTGCACATGGACAAAGAGAAGGCGCAGCAACCAGGTTCCAGCGCCGAAGAAGGCAAAAGGCAAGGTTTCCGGCGCTATCTCCTTCTCTCCGCAGACCTAGTCGCGCAAAGCAAGCCGCTAAGCCGGCGACCGGCAAGAGAGCTACAACGAAGCATGCCGAACGGAGAAAATAGCAGCAGCTCATCTGTTCACACCTTGTTTCTGCCATGTGCTTGAACGCCAAGACGTTCGCGCTTCTGTGAGATGAAAGACGTCCTTCTGCATATGTGCTTGCTCACACCGGTGCACTTGTTAGTGTATCCATTCAGTCCTGGGCTGCGGGGCATTCAGGAGTGGCTCTGTGGAGACGTCTGCATAGAGGCAGCTGTCAGAACACGCACACTCGATTGTTCACCAAAACATATGCAGACGCGTCCTTAGCCTGTAGATTTGGATGCACAGAGTTCCCTGTGTTCGCAAGAGACAAGGGAATCGCGTCTGTACGCACAGAAGCAATAGCGGACCGTTTCCCTCGGAGTGAACGCGAAAGAGCCGTCTATATACTCGCAGACACGGGAACGTGCCTCAATGCGGTCACAGAGGCAGCAGCTTTTGCACAGATGCTCTGGTGATTCTGGCACTTTCCAGGCACAC
The DNA here is from genome assembly GCF_037038585.1 of Patagioenas fasciata. Lineage (NCBI taxonomy): Eukaryota > Metazoa > Chordata > Aves > Columbiformes > Columbidae > Patagioenas > Patagioenas fasciata. Next base: position 133,580,259 of record NC_092520.1, on the reverse strand, counting down.
TCCTGAAAGTCGCGCACACTGCTGTTCACTCGCTAAACGACCTCTTGGGAAACACGTCTGCGGTCGATGGACCGCTCAGATTGCTTCTCGTGTAACTGTGAACTGTGTCAGCGCAGGGAATCCGTCTCTGTTGAGCAGATGTCAGTCCTGCCTCGGTTTTGCTTTGTTGCCTCTACCAAGATGATTTCCCGTTTCTCTCTTCACTGGAGCAGGCAGACACAGCCAACGCACATCAAGTGTCAAGAGACACACTCTGCTGAGCTCAACGCTTGTGCAGATGCACATGTGCGACGAAGTCAACACACGTGCTTGTGGAGAGAAAGAAAGGGACTCCCAGGCGTGTGGAGCGACGGGGAGAAAGAGCGGGCGCTGAGGAACACAGTTTCAAACAGACTGTCTCCACACAAACAGGCACCTGTCTGCAGGTATCCTAGATCTTGATTCTTGAACTTGAGGAAACACGCGTCTGAGCAAAACTCCCAAACGCTTCCAGGAAAGACACAGGCTCTCCCACAAGCACACATGTGTTTGCCCTCAGCTATAGATCAGGGACAAGCTTGTGAAGAGATGCCCTGCTATTCTTTCGCCTTATGGCATCATGTGTTTCGTTCCTCTTGGAGATCGATTGTTAAACGTCTTTCCTAGGGCGACTGTGAAGCATTTGCCAGCGGAGGAGAAGTAACACGGAGCAGCATTCAGTACTGCCTACGAGTGTCTTTGCTACCCTACTAGCGGAGCTCCAAGAACAGGCACACATCTTCAGGTACCTTCCAAATGTGGATTCCCCTGCAGCCCCGTAGGCGGGCGTGCAGTACGCCAACCATCAACGGACGTTTTTCCCCTCAAGCCTGTCAGGACGTTGCTCGTCCGTCTTTCCCTCAATAGATGGGAGTAGGCGCGCTTGCGGATGTGTGCGTGTGTGTGGCCACGCGTTTGCTTAGGCATCAGTGTGTGAAAAGGTAGGTGCTTTTCTCTAGCTGCGTGTGCGTGCACGTGGTGCTGGGTGCACATCCCTGGGTGCTCGTGGAAAGGTTTCTGCATGGTTTTCGCTGAGGAATCGTGTGTGTGCACATGGACAAAGAGAAGGCGCAGCAACCAGGTTCCAGCGCCGAAGAAGGCAAAAGGCAAGGTTTCCGGCGCTATCTCCTTCTCTCCGCAGACCTAGTCGCGCAAAGCAAGCCGCTAAGCCGGCGACCGGCAAGAGAGCTACAACGAAGCATGCCGAACGGAGAAAATAGCAGCAGCTCATCTGTTCACACCTTGTTTCTGCCATGTGCTTGAACGCCAAGACGTTCGCGCTTCTGTGAGATGAAAGACGTCCTTCTGCATATGTGCTTGCTCACACCGGTGCACTTGTTAGTGTATCCATTCAGTCCTGGGCTGCGGGGCATTCAGGAGTGGCTCTGTGGAGACGTCTGCATAGAGGCAGCTGTCAGAACACGCACACTCGATTGTTCACCAAAACATATGCAGACGCGTCCTTAGCCTGTAGATTTGGATGCACAGAGTTCCCTGTGTTCGCAAGAGACAAGGGAATCGCGTCTGTACGCACAGAAGCAATAGCGGACCGTTTCCCTCGGAGTGAACGCGAAAGAGCCGTCTATATACTCGCAGACACGGGAACGTGCCTCAATGCGGTCACAGAGGCAGCAGCTTTTGCACAGATGCTCTGGTGATTCTGGCACTTTCCAGGCACACTCCTGAAAGTCGCGCACACTGCTGTTCACTCGCTAAACGACCTCTTGGGAAACACGTCTGCGGTCGATGGACCGCTCAGATTGCTTCTCGTGTAACTGTGAACTGTGTCAGCGCAGGGAATCCGTCTCTGTTGAGCAGATGTCAGTCCTGCCTCGGTTTTGCTTTGTTGCCTCTACCAAGATGATTTCCCGTTTCTCTCTTCACTGGAGCAGGCAGACACAGCCAACGCACATCAAGTGTCAAGAGACACACTCTGCTGAGCTCAACGCTTGTGCAGATGCACATGTGCGACGAAGTCAACACACGTGCTTGTGGAGAGAAAGAAAGGGACTCCCAGGCGTGTGGAGCGACGGGGAGAAAGAGCGGGCGCTGAGGAACACAGTTTCAAACAGACTGTCTCCACACAAACAGGCACCTGTCTGCAGGTATCCTAGATCTTGATTCTTGAACTTGAGGAAACACGCGTCTGAGCAAAACTCCCAAACGCTTCCAGGAAAGACACAGGCTCTCCCACAAGCACACATGTGTTTGCCCTCAGCTATAGATCAGGGACAAGCTTGTGAAGAGATGCCCTGCTATTCTTTCGCCTTATGGCATCATGTGTTTCGTTCCTCTTGGAGATCGATTGTTAAACGTCTTTCCTAGGGCGACTGTGAAGCATTTGCCAGCGGAGGAGAAGTAACACGGAGCAGCATTCAGTACTGCCTACGAGTGTCTTTGCTACCCTACTAGCGGAGCTCCAAGAACAGGCACACATCTTCAGGTACCTTCCAAATGTGGATTCCCCTGCAGCCCCGTAGGCGGGCGTGCAGTACGCCAACCATCAACGGACGTTTTTCCCCTCAAGCCTGTCAGGACGTTGCTCGTCCGTCTTTCCCTCAATAGATGGGAGTAGGCGCGCTTGCGGATGTGTGCGTGTGTGTGGCCACGCGTTTGCTTAGGCATCAGTGTGTGAAAAGGTAGGTGCTTTTCTCTAGCTGCGTGTGCGTGCACGTGGTGCTGGGTGCACATCCCTGGGTGCTCGTGGAAAGGTTTCTGCATGGTTTTCGCTGAGGAATCGTGTGTGTGCACATGGACAAAGAGAAGGCGCAGCAACCAGGTTCCAGCGCCGAAGAAGGCAAAAGGCAAGGTTTCCGGCGCTATCTCCTTCTCTCCGCAGACCTAGTCGCGCAAAGCAAGCCGCTAAGCCGGCGACCGGCAAGAGAGCTACAACGAAGCATGCCGAACGGAGAAAATAGCAGCAGCTCATCTGTTCACACCTTGTTTCTGCCATGTGCTTGAACGCCAAGACGTTCGCGCTTCTGTGAGATGAAAGACGTCCTTCTGCATATGTGCTTGCTCACACCGGTGCACTTGTTAGTGTATCCATTCAGTCCTGGGCTGCGGGGCATTCAGGAGTGGCTCTGTGGAGACGTCTGCATAGAGGCAGCTGTCAGAACACGCACACTCGATTGTTCACCAAAACATATGCAGACGCGTCCTTAGCCTGTAGATTTGGATGCACAGAGTTCCCTGTGTTCGCAAGAGACAAGGGAATCGCGTCTGTACGCACAGAAGCAATAGCGGACCGTTTCCCTCGGAGTGAACGCGAAAGAGCCGTCTATATACTCGCAGACACGGGAACGTGCCTCAATGCGGTCACAGAGGCAGCAGCTTTTGCACAGATGCTCTGGTGATTCTGGCACTTTCCAGGCACACTCCTGAAAGTCGCGCACACTGCTGTTCACTCGCTAAACGACCTCTTGGGAAACACGTCTGCGGTCGATGGACCGCTCAGATTGCTTCTCGTGTAACTGTGAACTGTGTCAGCGCAGGGAATCCGTCTCTGTTGAGCAGATGTCAGTCCTGCCTCGGTTTTGCTTTGTTGCCTCTACCAAGATGATTTCCCGTTTCTCTCTTCACTGGAGCAGGCAGACACAGCCAACGCACATCAAGTGTCAAGAGACACACTCTGCTGAGCTCAACGCTTGTGCAGATGCACATGTGCGACGAAGTCAACACACGTGCTTGTGGAGAGAAAGAAAGGGACTCCCAGGCGTGTGGAGCGACGGGGAGAAAGAGCGGGCGCTGAGGAACACAGTTTCAAACAGACTGTCTCCACACAAACAGGCACCTGTCTGCAGGTATCCTAGATCTTGATTCTTGAACTTGAGGAAACACGCGTCTGAGCAAAACTCCCAAACGCTTCCAGGAAAGACACAGGCTCTCCCACAAGCACACATGTGTTTGCCCTCAGCTATAGATCAGGGACAAGCTTGTGAAGAGATGCCCTGCTATTCTTTCGCCTTATGGCATCATGTGTTTCGTTCCTCTTGGAGATCGATTGTTAAACGTCTTTCCTAGGGCGACTGTGAAGCATTTGCCAGCGGAGGAGAAGTAACACGGAGCAGCATTCAGTACTGCCTACGAGTGTCTTTGCTACCCTACTAGCGGAGCTCCAAGAACAGGCACACATCTTCAGGTACCTTCCAAATGTGGATTCCCCTGCAGCCCCGTAGGCGGGCGTGCAGTACGCCAACCATCAACGGACGTTTTTCCCCTCAAGCCTGTCAGGACGTTGCTCGTCCGTCTTTCCCTCAATAGATGGGAGTAGGCGCGCTTGCGGATGTGTGCGTGTGTGTGGCCACGCGTTTGCTTAGGCATCAGTGTGTGAAAAGGTAGGTGCTTTTCTCTAGCTGCGTGTGCTGGGTGCACGTGGTGCTGGGTGCACATCCCTGGGTGCTCGTGGAAAGGTTTCTGCATGGTTTTCGCTGAGGAATCGTGTGTGTGCACATGGACAAAGAGAAGGCGCAGCAACCAGGTTCCAGCGCCGAAGAAGGCAAAAGGCAAGGTTTCCGGCGCTATCTCCTTCTCTCCGCAGACCTAGTCGCGCAAAGCAAGCCGCTAAGCCGGCGACCGGCAAGAGAGCTACAACGAAGCATGCCGAACGGAGAAAATAGCAGCAGCTCATCTGTTCACACCTTGTTTCTGCCATGTGCTTGAACGCCAAGACGTTCGCGCTTCTGTGAGATGAAAGACGTCCTTCTGCATATGTGCTTGCTCACACCGGTGCACTTGTTAGTGTATCCATTCAGTCCTGGGCTGCGGGGCATTCAGGAGTGGGTCTGTGGAGACGTCTGCATAGAGGCAGCTGTCAGAACACGTACACTCGATTGTTCACCAAAACATATGCAGACGCGTCCTTAGCCTGTAGATTTGGATGCACAGAGTTCCCTGTGTTCGCAAGAGACAAGGGAATCGCGTCTGTACGCACAGAAGCAATAGCGGACCGTTTCCCTCGGAGTGAACGCGAAAGAGCCGTCTATATACTCGCAGACACGGGAACGTGCCTCAATGCGGTCACAGAGGCAGCAGCTTTTGCACAGATGCTCTGGTGATTCTGGCACTTTCCAGGCACACTCCTGAAAGTCGCGCACACTGCTGTTCACTCGCTAAACGACCTCTTGGGAAACACGTCTGCGGTCGATGGACCGCTCAGATTGCTTCTCGTGTAACTGTGAACTGTGTCAGCGCAGGGAATCCGTCTCTGTTGAGCAGATGTCAGTCCTGCCTCGGTTTTGCTTTGTTGCCTCTACCAAGATGATTTCCCGTTTCTCTCTTCACTGGAGCAGGCAGACACAGCCAACGCACATCAAGTGTCAAGAGACACACTCTGCTGAGCTCAACGCTTGTGCAGATGCACATGTGCGACGAAGTCAACACACGTGCTTGTGGAGAGAAAGAAAGGGACTCCCAGGCGTGTGGAGCGACGGGGAGAAAGAGCGGGCGCTGAGGAACACAGTTTCAAACAGACTGTCTCCACACAAACAGGCACCTGTCTGCAGGTATCCTAGATCTTGATTCTTGAACTTGAGGAAACACGCGTCTGAGCAAAACTCCCAAACGCTTCCAGGAAAGACACAGGCTCTCCCACAAGCACACATGTGTTTGCCCTCAGCTATAGATCAGGGACAAGCTTGTGAAGAGATGCCCTGCTATTCTTTCGCCTTATGGCATCATGTGTTTCGTTCCTCTTGGAGATCGATTGTTAAACGTCTTTCCTAGGGCGACTGTGAAGCATTTGCCAGCGGAGGAGAAGTAACACGGAGCAGCATTCAGTACTGCCTACGAGTGTCTTTGCTACCCTACTAGCGGAGCTCCAAGAACAGGCACACATCTTCAGGTACCTTCCAAATGTGGATTCCCCTGCAGCCCCGTAGGCGGGCGTGCAGTACGCCAACCATCAACGGACGTTTTTCCCCTCAAGCCTGTCAGGACGTTGCTCGTCCGTCTTTCCCTCAATAGATGGGAGTAGGCGCGCTTGCGGATGTGTGCGTGTGTGTGGCCACGCGTTTGCTTAGGCATCAGTGTGTGAAAAGGTAGGTGCTTTTCTCTAGCTGCGTGTGCTGGGTGCACGTGGTGCTGGGTGCACATCCCTGGGTGCTCGTGGAAAGGTTTCTGCATGGTTTTCGCTGAGGAATCGTGTGTGTGCACATGGACAAAGAGAAGGCGCAGCAACCAGGTTCCAGCGCCGAAGAAGGCAAAAGGCAAGGTTTCCGGCGCTATCTCCTTCTCTCCGCAGACCTAGTCGCGCAAAGCAAGCCGCTAAGCCGGCGACCGGCAAGAGAGCTACAACGAAGCATGCCGAACGGAGAAAATAGCAGCAGCTCATCTGTTCACACCTTGTTTCTGCCATGTGCTTGAACGCCAAGACGTTCGCGCTTCTGTGAGATGAAAGACGTCCTTCTGCATATGTGCTTGCTCACACCGGTGCACTTGTTAGTGTATCCATTCAGTCCTGGGCTGCGGGGCATTCAGGAGTGGGTCTGTGGAGACGTCTGCATAGAGGCAGCTGTCAGAACACGTACACTCGATTGTTCACCAAAACATATGCAGACGCGTCCTTAGCCTGTAGATTTGGATGCACAGAGTTCCCTGTGTTCGCAAGAGACAAGGGAATCGCGTCTGTACGCACAGAAGCAATAGCGGACCGTTTCCCTCGGAGTGAACGCGAAAGAGCCGTCTATATACTCGCAGACACGGGAACGTGCCTCAATGCGGTCACAGAGGCAGCAGCTTTTGCACAGATGCTCTGGTGATTCTGGCACTTTCCAGGCACACTCCTGAAAGTCGCGCACACTGCTGTTCACTCGCTAAACGACCTCTTGGGAAACACGTCTGCGGTCGATGGACCGCTCAGATTGCTTCTCGTGTAACTGTGAACTGTGTCAGCGCAGGGAATCCGTCTCTGTTGAGCAGATGTCAATCCTGCCTCGGTTTTGCTTTGTTGCCTCTTCCAAGATGATTTCCCGTTTCTCTCTTCACTGGAGCAGGCAGACACAGCCAACGCACATCAAGTGTCAAGAGACACACTCTGCTGAGCTCAACGCTTGTGCAGATGCACATGTGCGACGAAGTCAACACACGTGCTTGTGGAGAGAAAGAAAGGGACTCCCAGGCGTGTGGAGCGACGGGGAGAAAGAGCGGGCGCTGAGGAACACAGTTTCAAACAGACTGTCTCCACACAAACAGGCACCTGTCTGCAGGTATCCTAGATCTTGATTCTTGAACTTGAGGAAACACGCGTCTGAGCAAAACTCCCAAACGCTTCCAGGAAAGACACAGGCTCTCCCACAAGCACACATGTGTTTGCCCTCAGCTATAGATCAGGGACAAGCTTGTGAAGAGATGCCCTGCTATTCTTTCGCCTTATGGCATCATGTGTTTCGTTCCTCTTGGAGATCGATTGTTAAACGTCTTTCCTAGGGCGACTGTGAAGCATTTGCCAGCGGAGGAGAAGTAGCACGGAGCAGCATTCAGTACTGCCTACGAGTGTCTTTGCTACCCTACTAGCGGAGCTCCAAGAACAGGCACACATCTTCAGGTACCTTCCAAATGTGGATTCCCCTGCAGCCCCGTAGGCGGGCGTGCAGTACGCCAACCATCAACAGACGTTTTTCCCCTCAAGCCTGTCAGGACGTTGCTCGTCCGTCTTTCCCTCAATAGATGGGAGTAGGCGCGCTTGCGGATGTGTGCGTGTGTGTGGCCACGCGTTTGCTTAGGCATCAGTGTGTGAAAAGGTAGGTGCTTTTCTCTAGCTGCGTGTGCTGGGTGCACGTGGTGCTGGGTGCACATCCCTGGGTGCTCGTGGAAAGGTTTCTGCATGGTTTTCGCTGAGGAATCGTGTGTGTGCACATGGACAAAGAGAAGGCGCAGCAACCAGGTTCCAGCGCCGAAGAAGGCAAAAGGCAAGGTTTCCGGCGCTATCTCCTTCTCTCCGCAGACCTAGTCGCGCAAAGCAAGCCGCTAAGCCGGCGACCGGCAAGAGAGCTACAACGAAGCATGCCGAACGGAGAAAATAGCAGCAGCTCATCTGTTCACACCTTGTTTCTGCCATGTGCTTGAACGCCAAGACGTTCGCGCTTCTGTGAGATGAAAGACGTCCTTCTGCATATGTGCTTGCTCACACCGGTGCACTTGTTAGTGTATCCATTCAGTCCTGGGCTGCGGGGCATTCAGGAGTGGCTCTGTGGAGACGTCTGCATAGAGGCAGCTGTCAGAACACGCACACTCGATTGTTCACCAAAACATATGCAGACGCGTCCTTAGCCTGTAGATTTGGATGCACAGAGTTCCCTGTGTTCGCAAGAGACAAGGGAATCGCGTCTGTACGCACAGAAGCAATAGCGGACCGTTTCCCTCGGAGTGAACGCGAAAGAGCCGTCTATATACTCGCAGACACGGGAAGGTGCCTCAATGCGGTCACAGAGGCAGCAGCTTTTGCACAGATGCTCTGGTGATTCTGGCACTTTCCAGGCACACTCCTGAAAGTCGCGCACACTGCTGTTCACTCGCTAAACGACCTCTTGGGAAACACGTCTGCGGTCGATGGACTGCTCAGATTGCTTCTCGTGTAACTGTGAACTGTGTCAGCGCAGGGAATCCGTCTCTGTTGAGCAGATGTCAGTCCTGCCTCGGTTTTGCTTTGTTGCCTCTACCAAGATGATTTCCCGTTTCTCTCTTCACTGGAGCAGGCAGACACAGCCAACGCACATCAAGTGTCAAGAGACACACTCTGCTGAGCTCAACGCTTGTGCAGATGCACATGTGCGACGAAGTCAACACACGTGCTTGTGGAGAGAAAGAAAGGGACTCCCAGGCGTGTGGAGCGACGGGGAGAAAGAGCGGGCGCTGAGGAACACAGTTTCAAACAGACTGTCTCCACACAAACAGGCACCTGTCTGCAGGTATCCTAGATCTTGATTCTTGAACTTGAGGAAACACGCGTCTGAGCAAAACTCCCAAACGCTTCCAGGAAAGACACAGGCTCTCCCACAAGCACACAAGTGTTTGCCCTCAGCTATAGATCAGGGACAAGCTTGTGAAGAGATGCCCTGCTATTCTTTCGCCTTATGGCATCATGTGTTTCGTTCCTCTTGGAGATCGATTGTTAAACGTCTTTCCTAGGGCGACTGTGAAGCATTTGCCAGCGGAGGAGAAGTAGCACGGAGCAGCATTCAGTACTGCCTACGAGTGTCTTTGCTACCCTACTAGCGGAGCTCCAAGAACAGGCACACATCTTCAGGTACCTTCCAAATGTGGATTCCCCTGCAGCCCCGTAGGCGGGCGTGCAGTACGCCAACCATCAACGGACGTTTTTCCCCTCAAGCCTGTCAGGACGTTGCTCGTCCGTCTTTCCCTCAATAGATGGGAGTAGGCGCGCTTGCGGATGTGTGCGTGTGTGTGGCCACGCGTTTGCTTAGGCATCAGTGTGTGAAAAGGTAGGTGCTTTTCTCTAGCTGCGTGTGCTGGGTGCACGTGGTGCTGGGTGCACATCCCTGGGTGCTCGTGGAAAGGTTTCTGCATGGTTTTCGCTGAGGAATCGTGTGTGTGCACATGGACAAAGAGAAGGCGCAGCAACCAGGTTCCAGCGCCGAAGAAGGCAAAAGGCAAGGTTTCCGGCGCTATCTCCTTCTCTCCGCAGACCTAGTCACGCAAAGCAAGCCGCTAAGCCGGCGACCGGCAAGAGAGCTACAACGAAGCATGCCGAACGGAGAAAATAGCAGCAGCTCATCTGTTCACACCTTGTTTCTGCCATGTGCTTGAACGCCAAGACGTTCGCGCTTCTGTGAGATGAAAGACGTCCTTCTGCATATGTGCTTGCTCACACCGGTGCACTTGTTAGTGTATCCATTCAGTCCTGGGCTGCGGGGCATTCAGGAGTGGCTCTGTGGAGACGTCTGCATAGAGGCAGCTGTCAGAACACGCACACTCGATTGTTCACCAAAACATATGCAGACGCGTCCTTAGCCTGTAGATTTGGATGCACAGAGTTCCCTGTGTTCGCAAGAGACAAGGGAATCGCGTCTGTACGCACAGAAGCAATAGCGGACCGTTTCCCTCGGAGTGAACGCGAAAGAGCCGTCTATATACTCGCAGACACGGGAACGTGCCTCAATGCGGTCACAGAGGCAGCAGCTTTTGCACAGATGCTCTGGTGATTCTGGCACTTTCCAGGCACACTCCTGAAAGTCGCACACACTGCTGTTCACTCGCTAAACGACCTCTTGGGAAACACGTCTGCGGTCGATGGACCGCTCAGATTGCTTCTCGTGTAACTGTGAACTGTGTCAGCGCAGGGAATCCCTCTCTGTTGAGCAGATGTCAATCCTGCCTCGGTTTTGCTTTGTTGCCTCTACCAAGATGATTTCCCGTTTCTCTCTTCACTGGAGCAGGCAGACACAGCCAACGCACATCAAGTGTCAAGAGACACACTCTGCTGAGCTCAACGCTTGTGCAGATGCACATGTGCGACGAAGTCAACACACGTGCTTGTGGAGAGAAAGAAAGGGACTCCCAGGCGTGTGGAGCGACGGGGAGAAAGAGCGGGCGCTGAGGAACACAGTTTCAAACAGACTGTCTCCACACAAACAGGCACCTGTCTGCAGGTATCCTAGATCTTGATTCTTGAACTTGAGGAAACACGCGTCTGAGCAAAACTCCCAAACGCTTCGAGGAAAGACACAGGCTCTCCCACAAGCACACAAGTGTTTGCCCTCAGCTATAGATCAGGGACAAGCTTGTGAAGAGATGCCCTGCTATTCTTTCGCCTTATGGCATCATGTGTTTCGTTCCTCTTGGAGATCGATTGTTAAACGTCTTTCCTAGGGCGACTGTGAAGCATTTGCCAGCGGAGGAGAAGTAGCACGGAGCAGCATTCAGTACTGCCTACGAGTGTCTTTGCTACCCTACTAGCGGAGCTCCAAGAACAGGCACACATCTTCAGGTACCTTCCAAATGTGGATTCCCCTGCAGCCCCGTAGGCGGGCGTGCAGTACGCCAACCATCAACGGACGTTTTTCCCCTCAAGCCTGTCAGGACGTTGCTCGTCCGTCTTTCCCTCAATAGATGGGAGTAGGCGCGCTTGCGGATGTGTGCGTGTGTGTGGCCACGCGTTTGCTTAGGCATCAGTGTGTGAAAAGGTAGGTGCTTTTCTCTAGCTGCGTGTGCTGGGTGCACGTGGTGCTGGGTGCACATCCCTGGGTGCTCGTGGAAAGGTTTCTGCATGGTTTTCGCTGAGGAATCGTGTGTGTGCACATGGACAAAGAGAAGGCGCAGCAACCAGGTTCCAGCGCCGAAGAAGGCAAAAGGCAAGGTTTCCGGCGCTATCTCCTTCTCTCCGCAGACCTAGTCGCGCAAAGCAAGCCGCTAAGCCGGCGACCGGCAAGAGAGCTACAACGAAGCATGCCGAACGGAGAAAATAGCAGCAGCTCATCTGTTCACACCTTGTTTCTGCCATGTGCTTGAACGCCAAGACGTTCGCGCTTCTGTGAGATGAAAGACGTCCTTCTGCATATGTGCTTGCTCACACCGGTGCACTTGTTAGTGTATCCATTCAGTCCTGGGCTGCGGGGCATTCAGGAGTGGCTCTGTGGAGACGTCTGCATAGAGGCAGCTGTCAGAACACGCACACTCGATTGTTCACCAAAACATATGCAGACGCGTCCTTAGCCTGTAGATTTGGATGCACAGAGTTCCCTGTGTTCGCAAGAGACAAGGGAATCGCGTCTGTACGCACAGAAGCAATAGCGGACCGTTTCCCTCGGAGTGAACGCGAAAGAGCCGTCTATATACTCGCAGACACGGGAACGTGCCTCAATGCGGTCACAGAGGCAGCAGCTTTTGCACAGATGCTCTGGTGATTCTGGCACTTTCCAGGCACACTCCTGAAAGTCGCGCACACTGCTGTTCACTCGCTAAACGACCTCTTAGGAAACACGTCTCCGGTCGATGGACCGCTCAGATTGCTTCTCGTGTAACTGTGAACTGTGTCAGCGCAGGGAATCCGTCTCTGTTGAGCAGATGTCAGTCCTGCCTCGGTTTTGCTTTGTTGCCTCTACCAAGATGATTTCCCGTTTCTCTCTTCACTGGAGCAGGCAGACACAGCCAACGCACATCAAGTGTCAAGAGACACACTCTGCTGAGCTCAACGCCTGTGCAGATGCACATGTGCGACGAAGTCAACACACGTGCTTGTGGAGAGAAAGAAAGGGACTCCCAGGCGTGTGGAGCGACGGGGAGAAAGAGCGGGCGCTGAGGAACACAGTTTCAAACAGACTGTCTCCACACAAACAGGCACCTGTCTGCAGGTATCCTAGATCTTGATTCTTGAACTTGAGGAAACACGCGTCTGAGCAAAACTCCCAAACGCTTCGAGGAAAGACACAGGCTCTCCCACAAGCACACAAGTGTTTGCCCTCAGCTATAGATCAGGGACAAGCTTGTGAAGAGATGCCCTGCTATTCTTTCGCCTTATGGCATCATGTGTTTCGTTCCTCTTGGAGATCGATTGTTAAACGTCTTTCCTAGGGCGACTGTGAAGCATTTGCCAGCGGAGGAGAAGTAGCACGGAGCAGCATTCAGTACTGCCTACGAGTGTCTTTGCTACCCTACTAGCGGAGCTCCAAGAACAGGCACACATCTTCAGGTACCTTCCAAATGTGGATTCCCCTGCAGCCCCGTAGGCGGGCGTGCAGTACGCCAACCATCAACGGACGTTTTTCCCCTCAAGCCTGTCAGGACGTTGCTCGTCCGTCTTTCCCTCAATAGATGGGAGTAGGCGCGCTTGCGGATGTGTGCGTGTGTGTGGCCACGCGTTTGCTTAGGCATCAGTGTGTGAAAAGGTAGGTGCTTTTCTCTAGCTGCGTGTGCTGGGTGCACGTGGTGCTGGGTGCACATCCCTGGGTGCTCGTGGAAAGGTTTCTGCATGGTTTTCGCTGAGGAATCGTGTGTGTGCACATGGACAAAGAGAAGGCGCAGCAACCAGGTTCCAGCTCCGAAGAAGGCAAAAGGCAAGGTTTCCGGCGCTATCTCCTTCTCTCCGCAGACCTAGTCGCGCAAAGCAAGCCGCTAAGCCGGCGACCGGCAAGAGAGCTACAACGAAGCATGCCGAACGGAGAAAATAGCAGCAGCTCATCTGTTCACACCTTGTTTCTGCCATGTGCTTGAACGCCAAGACGTTCGCGCTTCTGTGAGATGAAAGACGTCCTTCTGCATATGTGCTTGCTCACACCGGTGCACTTGTTAGTGTATCCATTCAGTCCTGGGCTGCGGGGCATTCAGGAGTGGCTCTGTGGAGACGTCTGCATAGAGGCAGCTGTCAGAACACGCACACTCGATTGTTCACCAAAACATATGCAGACGCGTCCTTAGCCTGTAGATTTGGATGCACAGAGTTCCCTGTGTTCGCAAGAGACAAGGGAATCGCGCCTGTACGCACAGAAGCAATAGCGGACCGTTTCCCTCGGAGTGAACGCGAAAGAGCCGTCTATATACTCGCAGACACGGGAAGGTGCCTCAATGCGGTCACAGAGGCAGCAGCTTTTGCACAGATGCTCTGGTGATTCTGGCACTTTCCAGGCACACTCCTGAAAGTCGCGCACACTGCTGTTCACTCGCTAAACGACCTCTTGGGAAACACGTCTGCGGTCGATGGACCGCTCAGATTGCTTCTCGTGTAACTGTGAACTGTGTCAGCGCAGGGAATCCGTCTCTGTTGAGCAGATGTCAATCCTGCCTTGGTTTTGCTTTGTTGCCTCTACCAAGATGATTTCCCGTTTCTCTCTTCACTGGAGCAGGCAGACACAGCCAACGCACATCAAGTGTCAAGAGACACACTCTGCTGAGCTCAACGCTTGTGCAGATGCACATGTGCGACGAAGTCAACACACGTGCTTGTGGAGAGAAAGAAAGGGACTCCCAGGCGTGTGGAGCGACGGGGAGAAAGAGCGGGCGCTGAGGAACACAGTTTCAAACAGACTGTCTCCACACAAACAGGCACCTGTCTGCAGGTATCCTAGATCTTGATTCTTGAACTTGAGGAAACACGCGTCTGAGCAAAACTCCCAAACGCTTCCAGGAAAGACACAGGCTCTCCCACAAGCACACATGTGTTTGCCCTCAGCTATAGATCAGGGACAAGCTTGTGAAGAGATGCCCTGCTATTCTTTCGCCTTATGGCATCATGTGTTTCGTTCCTCTTGGAGATCGATTGTTAAACGTCTTTCCTAGGGCGACTGTGAAGCATTTGCCAGCGGAGGAGAAGTAGCACGGAGCAGCATTCAGTACTGCCCACGAGTGTCTTTGCTACCCTACTAGCGGAGCTCCAAGAACAGGCACACATCTTCAGGTACCTTCCAAATGTGGATTCCCCTGCAGCCCCGTAGGCGGGCGTGCAGTACGCCAACCATCAACGGACGTTTTTCCCCTCAAGCCTGTCAGGACGTTGCTCGTCCGTCTTTCCCTCAATAGATGGGAGTAGGCGCGCTTGCGGATGTGTGCGTGTGTGTGGCCACGCGTTTGCTTAGGCATCAGTGTGTGAAAAGGTAGGTGCTTTTCTCTAGCTGCGTGTGCGTGCACGTGGTGCTGGGTGCACATCCCTGGGTGCTCGTGGAAAGGTTTCTGCATGGTTTTCGCTGAGGAATCGTGTGTGTGCACATGGACAAAGAGAAGGCGCAGCAACCAGGTTCCAGCGCCGAAGAAGGCAAAAGGCAAGGTTTCCGGCGCTATCTCCTTCTCTCCGCAGACCTAGTCGCGCAAAGCAAGCCGCTAAGCCGGCGACCGGCAAGAGAGCTACAACGAAGCATGCCGAACGGAGAAAATAGCAGCAGCTCATCTGTTCACACCTTGTTTCTGCCATGTGCTTGAACGCCAAGACGTTCGCGCTTCTGTGAGATGAAAGACGTCCTTCTGCATATGTGCTTGCTCACACCGGTGCACTTGTTAGTGTATCCATTCAGTCCTGGGCTGCGGGGCATTCAGGAGTGGCTCTGTGGAGACGTCTGCATAGAGGCAGCTGTCAGAACACGCACACTCGATTGTTCACCAAAACATATGCAGACGCGTCCTTAGCCTGTAGATTTGGATGCACAGAGTTCCCTGTGTTCGCAAGAGACAAGGGAATCGCGTCTGTACGCACAGAAGCAATAGCGGACCGTTTCCCTCGGAGTGAACGCGAAAGAGCCGTCTATATACTCGCAGACACGGGAACGTGCCTCAATGCGGTCACAGAGGCAGCAGCTTTTGCACAGATGCTCTGGTGATTCTGGCACTTTCCAGGCACACTCCTGAAAGTCGCGCACACTGCTGTTCACTCGCTAAACGACCTCTTGGGAAACACGTCTCCGGTCGATGGACCGCTCAGATTGCTTCTCGTGTAACTGTGAACTGTGTCAGCGCAGGGAATCCGTCTCTGTTGAGCAGATGTCAATCCTGCCTCGGTTTTGCTTTGTTGCCTCTACCAAGATGATTTCCCGTTTCTCTCTTCACTGGAGCAGGCAGACACAGCCAACGCACATCAAGTGTCAAGAGACACACTCTGCTGAGCTCAACGCTTGTGCAGATGCACATGTGCGACGAAGTCAACACACGTGCTTGTGGAGAGAAAGAAAGGGACTCACGGGCGTGTGGAGCGACGGGGAGAAAGAGCGGGCGCTGAGGAACACAGTTTCAAACAGACTGTCTCCACACAAACAGGCACCTGTCTGCAGGTATCCTAGATCTTGATTCTTGAACTTGAGGAAACACGCGTCTGAGCAAAACTCCCAAACGCTTCCAGGAGAGACACAGGCTCTCCCACAAGCACACAAGTGTTTGCCCTCAGCTATAGATCAGGGACAAGCTTGTGAAGAGATGCCCTGCTATTCTTTCGCCTTATGGCATCATGTGTTTCGTTCCTCTTGGAGATCGATTGTTAAACGTCTTTCCTAGGGCGACTGTGAAGCATTTGCCAGCGGAGGAGAAGTAGCACGGAGCAGCATTCAGTACTGCCTACGAGTGTCTTTGCTACCCTACTAGCGGAGCTCCAAGAACAGGCACACATCTTCAGGTACCTTCCAAATGTGGATTCCCCTGCAGCCCCGTAGGCGGGCGTGCAGTACGCCAACCATCAACGGACGTTTTTCCCCTCAAGCCTGTCAGGACGTTGCTCGTCCGTCTTTCCCTCAATAGATGGGAGTAGGCGCGCTTGCGGATGTGTGCGTGTGTGTGGCCACGCGTTTGCTTAGGCATCAGTGTGTGAAAAGGTAGGTGCTTTTCTCTAGCTGCGTGTGCTGGGTGCACGTGGTGCTGGGTGCACATCCCTGGGTGCTCGTGGAAAGGTTTCTGCATGGTTTTCGCTGAGGAATCGTGTGTGTGCACATGGACAAAGAGAAGGCGCAGCAACCAGGTTCCAGCGCCGAAGAAGGCAAAAGGCAAGGTTTCCGGCGCTATCTCCTTCTCTCCGCAGACCTAGTCGCGCAAAGCAAGCCGCTAAGCCGGCGACCGGCAAGAGAGCTACAACGAAGCATGCCGAACGGAGAAAATAGCAGCAGCTCATCTGTTCACACCTTGTTTCTGCCATGTGCTTGAACGCCAAGACGTTCGCGCTTCTGTGAGATGAAAGACGTCCTTCTGCATATGTGCTTGCTCACACCGGTGCACTTGTTAGTGTATCCATTCAGTCCTGGGCTGCGGGGCATTCAGGAGTGGCTCTGTGGAGACGTCTGCATAGAGGCAGCTGTCAGAACACGCACACTCGATTGTTCACCAAAACATATGCAGACGCGTCCTTAGCCTGTAGATTTGGATGCACAGAGTTCCCTGTGTTCGCAAGAGACAAGGGAATCGCGCCTGTACGCACAGAAGCAATAGCGGACCGTTTCCCTCGGAGTGAACGCGAAAGAGCCGTCTATATACTCGCAGACACGGGAACGTGCCTCAATGCGGTCACAGAGGCAGCAGCTTTTGCACAGATGCTCTGGTGATTCTGGCACTTTCCAGGCACACTCCTGAAAGTCGCGCACACTGCTGTTCACTCGCTAAACGACCTCTTGGGAAACACGTCTGCGGTCGATGGACCGCTCAGATTGCTTCTCGTGTAACTGTGAACTGTGTCAGCGCAGGGAATCCGTCTCTGTTGAGCAGATGTCAATCCTGCCTCGGTTTTGCTTTGTTGCCTCTACCAAGATGATTTCCCGTTTCTCTCTTCACTGGAGCAGGCAGACACAGCCAACGCACATCAAGTGTCAAGAGACACACTCTGCTGAGCTCAACGCTTGTGCAGATGCACATGTGCGACGAAGTCAACACACGTGCTTGTGGAGAGAAAGAAAGGGACTCACGGGCGTGTGGAGCGACGGGGAGAAAGAGCGGGCGCTGAGGAACACAGTTTCAAACAGACTGTCTCCACACAAACAGGCACCTGTCTGCAGGTATCCTAGATCTTGATTCTTGAACTTGAGGAAACACGCGTCTGAGCAAAACTCCCAAACGCTTCCAGGAGAGACACAGGCTCTCCCACAAGCACACAAGTGTTTGCCCTCAGCTATAGATCAGGGACAAGCTTGTGAAGAGATGCCCTGCTATTCTTTCGCCTTATGGCATCATGTGTTTCGTTCCTCTTGGAGATCGATTGTTAAACGTCTTTCCTAGGGCGACTGTGAAGCATTTGCCAGCGGAGGAGAAGTAGCACGGAGCAGCATTCAGTACTGCCTACGAGTGTCTTTGCTACCCTACTAGCGGAGCTCCAAGAACAGGCACACATCTTCAGGTACCTTCCAAATGTGGATTCCCCTGCAGCCCCGTAGGCGGGCGTGCAGTACGCCAACCATCAACGGACGTTTTTCCCCTCAAGCCTGTCAGGACGTTGCTCGTCCGTCTTTCCCTCAATAGATGGGAGTAGGCGCGCTTGCGGATGTGTGCGTGTGTGTGGCCACGCGTTTGCTTAGGCATCAGTGTGTGAAAAGGTAGGTGCTTTTCTCTAGCTGCGTGTGCTGGGTGCACGTGGTGCTGGGTGCACATCCCTGGGTGCTCGTGGAAAGGTTTCTGCATGGTTTTCGCTGAGGAATCGTGTGTGTGCACATGGACAAAGAGAAGGCGCAGCAACCAGGTTCCAGCGCCGAAGAAGGCAAAAGGCAAGGTTTCCGGCGCTATCTCCTTCTCTCCGCAGACCTAGTCGCGCAAAGCAAGCCGCTAAGCCGGCGACCGGCAAGAGAGCTACAACGAAGCATGCCGAACGGAGAAAATAGCAGCAGCTCATCTGTTCACACCTTGTTTCTGCCATGTGCTTGAACGCCAAGACGTTCGCGCTTCTGTGAGATGAAAGACGTCCTTCTGCATATGTGCTTGCTCACACCGGTGCACTTGTTAGTGTATCCATTCAGTCCTGGGCTGCGGGGCATTCAGGAGTGGCTCTGTGGAGACGTCTGCATAGAGGCAGCTGTCAGAACACGCACACTCGATTGTTCACCAAAACATATGCAGACGCGTCCTTAGCCTGTAGATTTGGATGCACAGAGTTCCCTGTGTTCGCAAGAGACAAGGGAATCGCGCCTGTACGCACAGAAGCAATAGCGGACCGTTTCCCTCGGAGTGAACGCGAAAGAGCCGTCTATATACTCGCAGACACGGGAACGTGCCTCAATGCGGTCACAGAGGCAGCAGCTTTTGCACAGATGCTCTGGTGATTCTGGCACTTTCCAGGCACACTCCTGAAAGTCGCGCACACTGCTGTTCACTCGCTAAACGACCTCTTGGGAAACACGTCTGCGGTCGATGGACCGCTCAGATTGCTTCTCGTGTAACTGTGAACTGTGTCAGCGCAGGGAATCCGTCTCTGTTGAGCAGATGTCAATCCTGCCTCGGTTTTGCTTTGTTGCCTCTACCAAGATGATTTCCCGTTTCTCTCTTCACTGGAGCAGGCAGACACAGCCAACGCACATCAAGTGTCAAGAGACACACTCTGCTGAGCTCAACGCTTGTGCAGATGCACATGTGCGACGAAGTCAACACACGTGCTTGTGGAGAGAAAGAAAGGGACTCACGGGCGTGTGGAGCGACGGGGAGAAAGAGCGGGCGCTGAGGAACACAGTTTCAAACAGACTGTCTCCACACAAACAGGCACCTGTCTGCAGGTATCCTAGATCTTGATTCTTGAACTTGAGGAAACACGCGTCTGAGCAAAACTCCCAAACGCTTCCAGGAGAGACACAGGCTCTCCCACAAGCACACAAGTGTTTGCCCTCAGCTATAGATCAGGGACAAGCTTGTGAAGAGATGCCCTGCTATTCTTTCGCCTTATGGCATCATGTGTTTCGTTCCTCTTGGAGATCGATTGTTAAACGTCTTTCCTAGGGCGACTGTGAAGCATTTGCCAGCGGAGGAGAAGTAGCACGGAGCAGCATTCAGTACTGCCTACGAGTGTCTTTGCTACCCTACTAGCGGAGCTCCAAGAACAGGCACACATCTTCAGGTACCTTCCAAATGTGGATTCCCCTGCAGCCCCGTAGGCGGGCGTGCAGTACGCCAACCATCAACGGACGTTTTTCCCCTCAAGCCTGTCAGGACGTTGCTCGTCCGTCTTTCCCTCAATAGATGGGAGTAGGCGCGCTTGCGGATGTGTGCGTGTGTGTGGCCACGCGTTTGCTTAGGCATCAGTGTGTGAAAAGGTAGGTGCTTTTCTCTAGCTGCGTGTGCTGGGTGCACGTGGTGCTGGGTGCACATCCCTGGGTGCTCGTGGAAAGGTTTCTGCATGGTTTTCGCTGAGGAATCGTGTGTGTGCACATGGACAAAGAGAAGGCGCAGCAACCAGGTTCCAGCGCCGAAGAAGGCAAAAGGCAAGGTTTCCGGCGCTATCTCCTTCTCTCCGCAGACCTAGTCGCGCAAAGCAAGCCGCTAAGCCGGCGACCGGCAAGAGAGCTACAACGAAGCATGCCGAACGGAGAAAATAGCAGCAGCTCATCTGTTCACACCTTGTTTCTGCCATGTGCTTGAACGCCAAGACGTTCGCGCTTCTGTGAGATGAAAGACGTCCTTCTGCATATGTGCTTGCTCACACCGGTGCACTTGTTAGTGTATCCATTCAGTCCTGGGCTGCGGGGCATTCAGGAGTGGCTCTGTGGAGACGTCTGCATAGAGGCAGCTGTCAGAACACGCACACTCGATTGTTCACCAAAACATATGCAGACGCGTCCTTAGCCTGTAGATTTGGATGCACAGAGTTCCCTGTGTTCGCAAGAGACAAGGGAATCGCGTCTGTACGCACAGAAGCAATAGCGGACCGTTTCCCTCGGAGTGAACGCGAAAGAGCCGTCTATATACTCGCAGACACGGGAACGTGCCTCAATGCGGTCACAGAGGCAGCAGCTTTTGCACAGATGCTCTGGTGATTCTGGCACTTTCCAGGCACACTCCTGAAAGTCGCGCACACTGCTGTTCACTCGCTAAACGACCTCTTGGGAAACACGTCTCCGGTCGATGGACCGCTCAGATTGCTTCTCGTGTAACTGTGAACTGTGTCAGCGCAGGGAATCCGTCTCTGTTGAGCAGATGTCAATCCTGCCTCGCTTTTGCTTTGTTGCCTCTACCAAGATGATTTCCCGTTTCTCTCTTCACTGGAGCAGGCAGACACAGCCAACGCACATCAAGTGTCAAGAGACACACTCTGCTGAGCTCAACGCTTGTGCAGATGCACATGTGCGACGAAGTCAACACACGTGCTTGTGGAGAGAAAGAAAGGGACTCCCAGGCGTGTGGAGCGACGGGGAGAAAGAGCGGGCGCTGAGGAACACAGTTTCAAACAGACTGTCTCCACACAAACAGGCACCTGTCTGCAGGTATCCTAGATCTTGATTCTTGAACTTGAGGAAACACGCGTCTGAGCAAAACTCCCAAACGCTTCCAGGAAAGACACAGGCTCTCCCACAAGCACACATGTGTTTGCCCTCAGCTATAGATCAGGGACAAGCTTGTGAAGAGATGCCCTGCTATTCTTTCGCCTTATGGCATCATGTGTTTCGTTCCTCTTGGAGATCGATTGTTAAACGTCTTTCCTAGGACGACTGTGAAGCATTTGCCAGCGGAGGAGAAGTAGCACGGAGCAGCATTCAGTACTGCCTACGAGTGTCTTTGCTACCCTACTAGCGGAGCTCCAAGAACAGGCACACATCTTCAGGTACCTTCCAAATGTGGATTCCCCTGCAGCCCCGTAGGCGGGCGTGCAGTACGCCAACCGTCAACGGACGTTTTTCCCCTCAAGCCTGTCAGGACGTTGCTCGTCCGTCTTTCCCTCAATAGATGGGAGTAGGCGCGCTTGCGGATGTGTGCGTGTGTGTGGCCACGCGTTTGCTTAGGCATCAGTGTGTGAAAAGGTAGGTGCTTTTCTCTAGCTGCGTGTGCGTGCACGTGGTGCTGGGTGCACATCCCTGGGTGCTCGTGGAAAGGTTTCTGCATGGTTTTCGCTGAGGAATCGTGTGTGTGCACATGGACAAAGAGAAGGCGCAGCAACCAGGTTCCAGCGCCGAAGAAGGCAAAAGGCAAGGTTTCCGGCGCTATCTCCTTCTCTCCGCAGACCTAGTCGCGCAAAGCAAGCCGCTAAGCCGGCGACCGGCAAGAGAGCTACAACGAAGCATGCCGAACGGAGAAAATAGCAGCAGCTCATCTGTTCACACCTTGTTTCTGCCATGTGCTTGAACGCCAAGACGTTCGCGCTTCTGTGAGATGAAAGACGTCCTTCTGCATATGTGCTTGCTCACACCGGTGCACTTGTTAGTGTATCCATTCAGTCCTGGGCTGCGGGGCATTCAGGAGTGGCTCTGTGGAGACGTCTGCATAGAGGCAGCTGTCAGAACACGCACACTCGATTGTTCACCAAAACATATGCAGACGCGTCCTTAGCCTGTAGATTTGGATGCACAGAGTTCCCTGTGTTCGCAAGAGACAAGGGAATCGCGTCTGTACGCACAGAAGCAATAGCGGACCGTTTCCCTCGGAGTGAACGCGAAAGAGCCGTCTATATACTCGCAGACACGGGAACGTGCCTCAATGCGGTCACAGAGGCAGCAGCTTTTGCACAGATGCTCTGGTGATTCTGGCACTTTCCAGGCACACTCCTGAAAGTCGCGCACACTGCTGTTCACTCGCTAAACGACCTCTTGGGAAACACGTCTCCGGTCGATGGACCGCTCAGATTGCTTCTCGTGTAACTGTGAACTGTGTCAGCGCAGGGAATCCGTCTCTGTTGAGCAGATGTCAATCCTGCCTCGGTTTTGCTTTGTTGCCTCTACCAAGATGATTTCCCGTTTCTCTCTTCACTGGAGCAGGCAGACACAGCCAACGCACATCAAGTGTCAAGAGACACACTCTGCTGAGCTCAACGCTTGTGCAGATGCACATGTGCGACGAAGTCAACACACGTGCTTGTGGAGAGAAAGAAAGGGACTCACGGGCGTGTGGAGCGACGGGGAGAAAGAGCGGGCGCTGAGGAACACAGTTTCAAACAGACTGTCTCCACACAAACAGGCACCTGTCTGCAGGTATCCTAGATCTTGATTCTTGAACTTGAGGAAACACGCGTCTGAGCAAAACTCCCAAACGCTTCCAGGAAAGACACAGGCTCTCCCACAAGCACACAAGTGTTTGCCCTCAGCTATAGATCAGGGACAAGCTTGTGAAGAGATGCCCTGCTATTCTTTCGCCTTATGGCATCATGTGTTTCGTTCCTCTTGGAGATCGATTGTTAAACGTCTTTCCTAGGGCGACTGTGAAGCATTTGCCAGCGGAGGAGAAGTAGCACGGAGCAGCATTCAGTACTGCCTACGAGTGTCTTTGCTACCCTACTAGCGGAGCTCCAAGAACAGGCACACATCTTCAGGTACCTTCCAAATGTGGATTCCCCTGCAGCCCCGTAGGCGGGCGTGCAGTACGCCAACCATCAACGGACGTTTTTCCCCTCAAGCCTGTCAGGACGTTGCTCGTCCGTCTTTCCCTCAATAGATGGGAGTAGGCGCGCTTGCGGATGTGTGCGTGTGTGTGGCCACGCGTTTGCTTAGGCATCAGTGTGTGAAAAGGTAGGTGCTTTTCTCTAGCTGCGTGTGCGTGCACGTGGTGCTGGGTGCACATCCCTGGGTGCTCGTGGAAAGGTTTCTGCATGGTTTTCGCTGAGGAATCGTGTGTGTGCACATGGACAAAGAGAAGGCGCAGCAACCAGGTTCCAGCGCCGAAGAAGGCAAAAGGCAAGGTTTCCGGCGCTATCTCCTTCTCTCCGCAGACCTAGTCGCGCAAAGCAAGCCGCTAAGCCGGCGACCGGCAAGAGAGCTACAACGAAGCATGCCGAACGGAGAAAATAGCAGCAGCTCATCTGTTCACACCTTGTTTCTGCCATGTGCTTGAACGCCAAGACGTTCGCGCTTCTGTGAGATGAAAGACGTCCTTCTGCATATGTGCTTGCTCACACCGGTGCATTTGTTAGTGTATCCATTCAGTCCTGGGCTGCGGGGCATTCAGGAGTGGCTCTGTGGAGACGTCTGCATAGAGGCAGCTGTCAGAACACGCACACTCGATTGTTCACCAAAACATATGCAGACGCGTCCTTAGCCTGTAGATTTGGATGCACAGAGTTCCCTGTGTTCGCAAGAGACAAGGGAATCGCGTCTGTACGCACAGAAGCAATAGCGGACCGTTTCCCTCGGAGTGAACGCGAAAGAGCCGTCTATATACTCGCAGACACGGGAACGTGCCTCAATGCGGTCACAGAGGCAGCAGCTTTTGCACAGATGCTCTGGTGATTCTGGCACTTTCCAGGCACACTCCTGAAAGTCGCGCACACTGCTGTTCACTCGCTAAACGACCTCTTGGGAAACACGTCTCCGGTCGATGGACCGCTCAGATTGCTTCTCGTGTAACTGTGAACTGTGTCAGCGCAGGGAATCCGTCTCTGTTGAGCAGATGTCAATCCTGCCTCGGTTTTGCTTTGTTGCCTCTACCAAGATGATTTCCCGTTTCTCTCTTCACTGGAGCAGGCAGACACAGCCAACGCACATCAAGTGTCAAGAGACACACTCTGCTGAGCTCAACGCTTGTGCAGATGCACATGTGCGACGAAGTCAACACACGTGCTTGTGGAGAGAAAGAAAGGGACTCACGGGCGTGTGGAGCGACGGGGAGAAAGAGCGGGCGCTGAGGAACACAGTTTCAAACAGACTGTCTCCACACAAACAGGCACCTGTCTGCAGGTATCCTAGATCTTGATTCTTGAACTTGAGGAAACACGCGTCTGAGCAAAACTCCCAAACGCTTCCAGGAAAGACACAGGCTCTCCCACAAGCACACAAGTGTTTGCCCTCAGCTATAGATCAGGGACAAGCTTGTGAAGAGATGCCCTGCTATTCTTTCGCCTTATGGCATCATGTGTTTCGTTCCTCTTGGAGATCGATTGTTAAACGTCTTTCCTAGGGCGACTGTGAAGCATTTGCCAGCGGAGGAGAAGTAGCACGGAGCAGCATTCAGTACTGCCTACGAGTGTCTTTGCTACCCTACTAGCGGAGCTCCAAGAACAGGCACACATCTTCAGGTACCTTCCAAATGTGGATTCCCCTGCAGCCCCGTAGGCGGGCGTGCAGTACGCCAACCATCAACGGACGTTTTTCCCCTCAAGCCTGTCAGGACGTTGCTCGTCCGTCTTTCCCTCAATAGATGGGAGTAGGCGCGCTTGCGGATGTGTGCGTGTGTGTGGCCACGCGTTTGCTTAGGCATCAGTGTGTGAAAAGGTAGGTGCTTTTCTCTAGCTGCGTGTGCGTGCACGTGGTGCTGGGTGCACATCCCTGGGTGCTCGTGGAAAGGTTTCTGCATGGTTTTCGCTGAGGAATCGTGTGTGTGCACATGGACAAAGAGAAGGCGCAGCAACCAGGTTCCAGCGCCGAAGAAGGCAAAAGGCAAGGTTTCCGGCGCTATCTCCTTCTCTCCGCAGACCTAGTCGCGCAAAGCAAGCCGCTAAGCCGGCGACCGGCAAGAGAGCTACAACGAAGCATGCCGAACGGAGAAAATAGCAGCAGCTCATCTGTTCACACCTTGTTTCTGCCATGTGCTTGAACGCCAAGACGTTCGCGCTTCTGTGAGATGAAAGACGTCCTTCTGCATATGTGCTTGCTCACACCGGTGCACTTGTTAGTGTATCCATTCAGTCCTGGGCTGCGGGGCATTCAGGAGTGGCTCTGTGGAGACGTCTGCATAGAGGCAGCTGTCAGAACACGCACACTCGATTGTTCACCAAAACATATGCAGACGCGTCCTTAGCCTGTAGATTTGGATGCACAGAGTTCCCTGTGTTCGCAAGAGACAAGGGAATCGCGTCTGTACGCACAGAAGCAATAGCGGACCGTTTCCCTCGGAGTGAACGCGAAAGAGCCGTCTATATACTCGCAGACACGGGAACGTGCCTCAATGCGGTCACAGAGGCAGCAGCTTTTGCACAGATGCTCTGGTGATTCTGGCACTTTCCAGGCACACTCCTGAAAGTCGCGCACACTGCTGTTCACTCGCTAAACGACCTCTTGGGAAACACGTCTCCGGTCGATGGACCGCTCAGATTGCTTCTCGTGTAACTGTGAACTGTGTCAGCGCAGGGAATCCGTCTCTGTTGAGCAGATGTCAATCCTGCCTCGGTTTTGCTTTGTTGCCTCTACCAAGATGATTTCCCGTTTCTCTCTTCACTGGAGCAGGCAGACACAGCCAACGCACATCAAGTGTCAAGAGACACACTCTGCTGAGCTCAACGCTTGTGCAGATGCACATGTGCGACGAAGTCAACACACGTGCTTGTGGAGAGAAAGAAAGGGACTCACGGGCGTGTGGAGCGACGGGGAGAAAGAGCGGGCGCTGAGGAACACAGTTTCAAACAGACTGTCTCCACACAAACAGGCACCTGTCTGCAGGTATCCTAGATCTTGATTCTTGAACTTGAGGAAACACGCGTCTGAGCAAAACTCCCAAACGCTTCCAGGAAAGACACAGGCTCTCCCACAAGCACACAAGTGTTTGCCCTCAGCTATAGATCAGGGACAAGCTTGTGAAGAGATGCCCTGCTATTCTTTCGCCTTATGGCATCATGTGTTTCGTTCCTCTTGGAGATCGATTGTTAAACGTCTTTCCTAGGGCGACTGTGAAGCATTTGCCACCGGAGGAGAAGTAGCACGGAGCAGCATTCAGTACTGCCTACGAGTGTCTTTGCTACCCTACTAGCGGAGCTCCAAGAACAGGCACACATCTTCAGGTACCTTCCAAATGTGGATTCCCCTGCAGCCCCGTAGGCGGGCGTGCAGTACGCCAACCATCAACGGACGTTTTTCCCCTCAAGCCTGTCAGGACGTTGCTCGTCCGTCTTTCCCTCAATAGATGGGAGTAGGCGCGCTTGCGGATGTGTGCGTGTGTGTGGCCACGCGTTTGCTTAGGCATCAGTGTGTGAAAAGGTAGGTGCTTTTCTCTAGCTGCGTGTGCGTGCACGTGGTGCTGGGTGCACATCCCTGGGTGCTCGTGGAAAGGTTTCTGCATGGTTTTCGCTGAGGAATCGTGTGTGTGCACATGGACAAAGAGAAGGCGCAGCAACCAGGTTCCAGCGCCGAAGAAGGCAAAAGGCAAGGTTTCCGGCGCTATCTCCTTCTCTCCGCAGACCTAGTCGCGCAAAGCAAGCCGCTAAGCCGGCAACCGGCAAGAGAGCTACAACGAAGCATGCCGAACGGAGAAAATAGCAGCAGCTCATCTGTTCACACCTTGTTTCTGCCATGTGCTTGAACGCCAAGACGTTCGCGCTTCTGTGAGATGAAAGACGTCCTTCTGCATATGTGCTTGCTCACACCGGTGCACTTGTTAGTGTATCCATTCAGTCCTGGGCTGCGGGGCATTCAGGAGTGGCTCTGTGGAGACGTCTGCATAGAGGCAGCTGTCAGAACAGGCACACTCGATTGTTCACCAAAACATATGCAGACGCGTCCTTAGCCTGTAGATTTGGATGCACAGAGTTCCCTGTGTTCGCAAGAGACAAGGGAATCGCGTCTGTACGCACAGAAGCAATAGCGGACCGTTTCCCTCGGAGTGAACGCGAAAGAGCCGTCTATATACTCGCAGACACGGGAACGTGCCTCAATGCGGTCACAGAGGCAGCAGCTTTTGCACAGATGCTCTGGTGATTCTGGCACTTTCCAGGCACACTCCTGAAAGTCGCGCACACTGCTGTTCACTCGCTAAACGACCTCTTGGGAAACACGTCTGCGGTCGATGGACCGCTCAGATTGCTTCTCGTGTAACTGTGAACTGTGTCAGCGCAGGGAATCCGTCTCTGTTGAGCAGATGTCAATCCTGCCTCGGTTTTGCTTTGTTGCCTCTACCAAGATGATTTCCCGTTTCTCTCTTCACTGGAGCAGGCAGACACAGCCAACGCACATCAAGTGTCAAGAGACACACTCTGCTGAGCTCAACGCTTGTGCAGATGCACATGTGCGACGAAGTCAACACACGTGCTTGTGGAGAGAAAGAAAGGGACTCACGGGCGTGTGGAGCGACGGGGAGAAAGAGCGGGCTCTGAGGAACACAGTTTCAAACAGACTGTCTCCACACAAACAGGCACCTGTCTGCAGGTATCCTAGATCTTGATTGTTGAACTTGAGGAAACACGCGTCTGAGCAAAACTCCCAAACGCTTCCAGGAAAGACACAGGCTCTCCCACAAGCACACATGTGTTTGCCCTCAGCTATAGATCAGGGACAAGCTTGTGAAGAGATGCCCTGCTATTCTTTCGCCTTATGGCATCATGTGTTTCGTTCCTCTTGGAGATCGATTGTTAAACGTCTTTCCTAGGGCGACTGTGAAGCATTTGCCAGCGGAGGAGAAGTAGCACGGAGCAGCATTCAGTACTGCCTACGAGTGTCTTTGCTACCCTACTAGCGGAGCTCCAAGAACAGGCACACATCTTCAGGTACCTTCCAAATGTGGATTCCCCTGCAGCCCCGTAGGCGGGCGTGCAGTACGCCAACCATCAACGGACGTTTTTCCCCTCAAGCCTGTCAGGACGTTGCTCGTCCGTCTTTCCCTCAATAGATGGGAGTAGGCGCGCTTGCGGATGTGTGCGTGTGTGTGGCCACGCGTTTGCTTAGGCATCAGTGTGTGAAAAGGTAGGTGCTTTTCTCTAGCTGCGTGTGCGTGCACGTGGTGCTGGGTGCACATCCCTGGGTGCTCGTGGAAAGGTTTCTGCATGGTTTTCGCTGAGGAATCGTGTGTGTGCACATGGACAAAGAGAAGGCGCAGCAACCAGGTTCCAGCGCCGAAGAAGGCAAAAGGCAAGGTTTCCGGCGCTATCTCCTTCTCTCCGCAGACCTAGTCGCGCAAAGCAAGCCGCTAAGCCGGCGACCGGCAAGAGAGCTACAACGAAGCATGCCGAACGGAGAAAATAGCAGCAGCTCATCTGTTCACACCTTGTTTCTGCCATGTGCTTGAACGCCAAGACGTTCGCGCTTCTGTGAGATGAAAGACGTCCTTCTGCATATGTGCTTGCTCACACCGGTGCACTTGTTAGTGTATCCATTCAGTCCTGGGCTGCGGGGCATTCAGGAGTGGCTCTGTGGAGACGTCTGCATAGAGGCAGCTGTCAGAACAGGCACACTCGATTGTTCACCAAAACATATGCAGACGCGTCCTTAGCCTGTAGATTTGGATGCACAGAGTTCCCTGTGTTCGCAAGAGACAAGGGAATCGCGTCTGTACGCACAGAAGCAATAGCGGACCGTTTCCCTCGGAGTGAACGCGAAAGAGCCGTCTATATACTCGCAGACACGGGAACGTGCCTCAATGCGGTCACAGAGGCAGCAGCTTTTGCACAGATGCTCTGGTGATTCTGGCACTTTCCAGGCACACTCCTGAAAGTCGCGCACACTGCTGTTCACTCGCTAAACGACCTCTTGGGAAACACGTCTCCGGTCGATGGACCGCTCAGATTGCTTCTCGTGTAACTGTGAACTGTGTCAGCGCAGGGAATCCGTCTCTGTTGAGCAGATGTCAATCCTGCCTCGCTTTTGCTTTGTTGCCTCTACCAAGATGATTTCCCGTTTCTCTCTTCACTGGAGCAGGCAGACACAGCCAACGCACATCAAGTGTCAAGAGACACACTCTGCTGAGCTCAACGCTTGTGCAGATGCACATGTGCGACGAAGTCAACACACGTGCTTGTGGAGAGAAAGAAAGGGACTCACGGGCGTGTGGAGCGACGGGGAGAAAGAGCGGGCGCTGAGGAACACAGTTTCAAACAGACTGTCTCCACACAAACAGGCACCTGTCTGCAGGTATCCTAGATCTTGATTGTTGAACTTGAGGAAACACGCGTCTGAGCAAAACTCCCAAACGCTTCCAGGAAAGACACAGGCTCTCCCACAAGCACACAAGTGTTTGCCCTCAGCTATAGATCAGGGACAAGCTTGTGAAGAGATGCCCTGCTATTCTTTCGCCTTATGGCATCATGTGTTTCGTTCCTCTTGGAGATCGATTGTTAAACGTCTTTCCTAGGGCGACTGTGAAGCATTTGCCAGCGGAGGAGAAGTAGCACGGAGCAGCATTCAGTACTGCCTACGAGTGTCTTTGCTACCCTACTAGCGGAGCTCCAAGAACAGGCACACATCTTCAGGTACCTTCCAAATGTGGATTCCCCTGCAGCCCCGTAGGCGGGCGTGCAGTACGCCAACCATCAACGGACGTTTTTCCCCTCAAGCCTGTCAGGACGTTGCTCGTCCGTCTTTCCCTCAATAGATGGGAGTAGGCGCGCTTGCGGATGTGTGCGTGTGTGTGGCCACGCGTTTGCTTAGGCATCAGTGTGTGAAAAGGTAGGTGCTTTTCTCTAGCTGCGTGTGCGTGCACGTGGTGCTGGGTGCACATCCCTGGGTGCTCGTGGAAAGGTTTCTGCATGGTTTTCGCTGAGGAATCGTGTGTGTGCACATGGACAAAGAGAAGGCGCAGCAACCAGGTTCCAGCGCCGAAGAAGGCAAAAGGCAAGGTTTCCGGCGCTATCTCCTTCTCTCCGCAGACCTAGTCGCGCAAAGCAAGCCGCTAAGCCGGCAACCGGCAAGAGAGCTACAACGAAGCATGCCGAACGGAGAAAATAGCAGCAGCTCATCTGTTCACACCTTGTTTCTGCCATGTGCTTGAACGCCAAGACGTTCGCGCTTCTGTGAGATGAAAGACGTCCTTCTGCATATGTGCTTGCTCACACCGGTGCACTTGTTAGTGTATCCATTCAGTCCTGGGCTGCGGGGCATTCAGGAGTGGCTCTGTGGAGACGTCTGCATAGAGGCAGCTGTCAGAACAGGCACACTCGATTGTTCACCAAAACATATGCAGACGCGTCCTTAGCCTGTAGATTTGGATGCACAGAGTTCCCTGTGTTCGCAAGAGACAAGGGAATCGCGTCTGTACGCACAGAAGCAATAGCGGACCGTTTCCCTCGGAGTGAACGCGAAAGAGCCGTCTATATACTCGCAGACACGGGAACGTGCCTCAATGCGGTCACAGAGGCAGCAGCTTTTGCACAGATGCTCTGGTGATTCTGGCACTTTCCAGGCACACTCCTGAAAGTCGCGCACACTGCTGTTCACTCGCTAAACGACCTCTTGGGAAACACGTCTGCGGTCGATGGACCGCTCAGATTGCTTCTCGTGTAACTGTGAACTGTGTCAGCGCAGGGAATCCGTCTCTGTTGAGCAGATGTCAATCCTGCCTCGGTTTTGCTTTGTTGCCTCTACCAAGATGATTTCCCGTTTCTCTCTTCACTGGAGCAGGCAGACACAGCCAACGCACATCAAGTGTCAAGAGACACACTCTGCTGAGCTCAACGCTTGTGCAGATGCACATGTGCGACGAAGTCAACACACGTGCTTGTGGAGAGAAAGAAAGGGACTCACGGGCGTGTGGAGCGACGGGGAGAAAGAGCGGGCTCTGAGGAACACAGTTTCAAACAGACTGTCTCCACACAAACAGGCACCTGTCTGCAGGTATCCTAGATCTTGATTGTTGAACTTGAGGAAACACGCGTCTGAGCAAAACTCCCAAACGCTTCCAGGAAAGACACAGGCTCTCCCACAAGCACACATGTGTTTGCCCTCAGCTATAGATCAGGGACAAGCTTGTGAAGAGATGCCCTGCTATTCTTTCGCCTTATGGCATCATGTGTTTCGTTCCTCTTGGAGATCGATTGTTAAACGTCTTTCCTAGGGCGACTGTGAAGCATTTGCCAGCGGAGGAGAAGTAGCACGGAGCAGCATTCAGTACTGCCTACGAGTGTCTTTGCTACCCTACTAGCGGAGCTCCAAGAACAGGCACACATCTTCAGGTACCTTCCAAATGTGGATTCCCCTGCAGCCCCGTAGGCGGGCGTGCAGTACGCCAACCATCAACGGACGTTTTTCCCCTCAAGCCTGTCAGGACGTTGCTCGTCCGTCTTTCCCTCAATAGATGGGAGTAGGCGCGCTTGCGGATGTGTGCGTGTGTGTGGCCACGCGTTTGCTTAGGCATCAGTGTGTGAAAAGGTAGGTGCTTTTCTCTAGCTGCGTGTGCGTGCACGTGGTGCTGGGTGCACATCCCTGGGTGCTCGTGGAAAGGTTTCTGCATGGTTTTCGCTGAGGAATCGTGTGTGTGCACATGGACAAAGAGAAGGCGCAGCAACCAGGTTCCAGCGCCGAAGAAGGCAAAAGGCAAGGTTTCCGGCGCTATCTCCTTCTCTCCGCAGACCTAGTCGCGCAAAGCAAGCCGCTAAGCCGGCGACCGGCAAGAGAGCTACAACGAAGCATGCCGAACGGAGAAAATAGCAGCAGCTCATCTGTTCACACCTTGTTTCTGCCATGTGCTTGAACGCCAAGACGTTCGCGCTTCTGTGAGATGAAAGACGTCCTTCTGCATATGTGCTTGCTCACACCGGTGCACTTGTTAGTGTATCCATTCAGTCCTGGGCTGCGGGGCATTCAGGAGTGGCTCTGTGGAGACGTCTGCATAGAGGCAGCTGTCAGAACAGGCACACTCGATTGTTCACCAAAACATATGCAGACGCGTCCTTAGCCTGTAGATTTGGATGCACAGAGTTCCCTGTGTTCGCAAGAGACAAGGGAATCGCGTCTGTACGCACAGAAGCAATAGCGGACCGTTTCCCTCGGAGTGAACGCGAAAGAGCCGTCTGTATACTCGCAGACACGGGAACGTGCCTCAATGCGGTCACAGAGGCAGCAGCTTTTGCACAGATGCTCTGGTGATTCTGGCACTTTCCAGGCACACTCCTGAAAGTCGCGCACACTGCTGTTCACTCGCTAAACGACCTCTTGGGAAACACGTCTGCGGTCGATGGACCGCTCAGATTGCTTCTCGTGTAACTGTGAACTGTGTCAGCGCAGGGAATCCGTCTCTGTTGAGCAGATGTCAATCCTGCCTCGGTTTTGCTTTGTTGCCTCTACCAAGATGATTTCCCGTTTCTCTCTTCACTGGAGCAGGCAGACACAGCCAACGCACATCAAGTGTCAAGAGACACACTCTGCTGAGCTCAACGCTTGTGCAGATGCACATGTGCGACGAAGTCAACACACGTGCTTGTGGAGAGAAAGAAAGGGACTCACGGGCGTGTGGAGCGACGGGGAGAAAGAGCGGGCTCTGAGGAACACAGTTTCAAACAGACTGTCTCCACACAAACAGGCACCTGTCTGCAGGTATCCTAGATCTTGATTGTTGAACTTGAGGAAACACGCGTCTGAGCAAAACTCCCAAACGCTTCCAGGAAAGACACAGGCTCTCCCACAAGCACACATGTGTTTGCCCTCAGCTATAGATCAGGGACAAGCTTGTGAAGAGATGCCCTGCTATTCTTTCGCCTTATGGCATCATGTGTTTCGTTCCTCTTGGAGATCGATTGTTAAACGTCTTTCCTAGGGCGACTGTGAAGCATTTGCCAGCGGAGGAGAAGTAGCACGGAGCAGCATTCAGTACTGCCTACGAGTGTCTTTGCTACCCTACTAGCGGAGCTCCAAGAACAGGCACACATCTTCAGGTACCTTCCAAATGTGGATTCCCCTGCAGCCCCGTAGGCGGGCGTGCAGTACGCCAACCATCAACGGACGTTTTTCCCCTCAAGCCTGTCAGGACGTTGCTCGTCCGTCTTTCCCTCAATAGATGGGAGTAGGCGCGCTTGCGGATGTGTGCGTGTGTGTGGCCACGCGTTTGCTTAGGCATCAGTGTGTGAAAAGGTAGGTGCTTTTCTCTAGCTGCGTGTGCGTGCACGTGGTGCTGGGTGCACATCCCTGGGTGCTCGTGGAAAGGTTTCTGCATGGTTTTCGCTGAGGAATCGTGTGTGTGCACATGGACAAAGAGAAGGCGCAGCAACCAGGTTCCAGCGCCGAAGAAGGCAAAAGGCAAGGTTTCCGGCGCTATCTCCTTCTCTCCGCAGACCTAGTCGCGCAAAGCAAGCCGCTAAGCCGGCGACCGGCAAGAGAGCTACAACGAAGCATGCCGAACGGAGAAAATAGCAGCAGCTCATCTGTTCACACCTTGTTTCTGCCATGTGCTTGAACGCCAAGACGTTCGCGCTTCTGTGAGATGAAAGACGTCCTTCTGCATATGTGCTTGCTCACACCGGTGCACTTGTTAGTGTATCCATTCAGTCCTGGGCTGCGGGGCATTCAGGAGTGGCTCTGTGGAGACGTCTGCATAGAGGCAGCTGTCAGAACAGGCACACTCGATTGTTCACCAAAACATATGCAGACGCGTCCTTAGCCTGTAGATTTGGATGCACAGAGTTCCCTGTGTTCGCAAGAGACAAGGGAATCGCGTCTGTACGCACAGAAGCAATAGCGGACCGTTTCCCTCGGAGTGAACGCGAAAGAGCCGTCTATATACTCGCAGACACGGGAACGTGCCTCAATGCGGTCACAGAGGCAGCAGCTTTTGCACAGATGCTCTGGTGATTCTGGCACTTTCCAGGCACACTCCTGAAAGTCGCGCACACTGCTGTTCACTCGCTAAACGACCTCTTGGGAAACACGTCTGCGGTCGATGGACCGCTCAGATTGCTTCTCGTGTAACTGTGAACTGTGTCAGCGCAGGGAATCCGTCTCTGTTGAGCAGATGTCAATCCTGCCTCGGTTTTGCTTTGTTGCCTCTACCAAGATGATTTCCCGTTTCTCTCTTCACTGGAGCAGGCAGACACAGCCAACGCACATCAAGTGTCAAGAGACACACTCTGCTGAGCTCAACGCTTGTGCAGATGCACATGTGCGACGAAGTCAACACACGTGCTTGTGGAGAGAAAGAAAGGGACTCACGGGCGTGTGGAGCGACGGGGAGAAAGAGCGGGCTCTGAGGAACACAGTTTCAAACAGACTGTCTCCACACAAACAGGCACCTGTCTGCAGGTATCCTAGATCTTGATTGTTGAACTTGAGGAAACACGCGTCTGAGCAAAACTCCCAAACGCTTCCAGGAAAGACACAGGCTCTCCCACAAGCACACATGTGTTTGCCCTCAGCTATAGATCAGGGACAAGCTTGTGAAGAGATGCCCTGCTATTCTTTCGCCTTATGGCATCGTGTTTCGTTCCTCTTGGAGATCGATTGTTAAACGTCTTTCCTAGGGCGACTGTGAAGCATTTGCCAGCGGAGGAGAAGTAGCACGGAGCAGCATTCAGTACTGCCTACGAGTGTCTTTGCTACCCTACTAGCGGAGCTCCAAGAACAGGCACACATCTTCAGGTACCTTCCAAATGTGGATTCCCCTGCAGCCCCGTAGGCGGGCGTGCAGTACGCCAACCATCAACGGACGTTTTTCCCCTCAAGCCTGTCAGGACGTTGCTCGTCCGTCTTTCCCTCAATAGATGGGAGTAGGCGCGCTTGCGGATGTGTGCGTGTGTGTGGCCACGCGTTTGCTTAGGCATCAGTGTGTGAAAAGGTAGGTGCTTTTCTCTAGCTGCGTGTGCGTGCACGTGGTGCTGGGTGCACATCCCTGGGTGCTCGTGGAAAGGTTTCTGCATGGTTTTCGCTGAGGAATCGTGTGTGTGCACATGGACAAAGAGAAGGCGCAGCAACCAGGTTCCAGCGCCGAAGAAGGCAAAAGGCAAGGTTTCCGGCGCTATCTCCTTCTCTCCCCAGACCTAGTCGCGCAAAGCAAGCCGCTAAGCCGGCGACCGGCAAGAGAGCTACAACGAAGCATGCCGAACGGAGAAAATAGCAGCAGCTCATCTGTTCACACCTTGTTTCTGCCATGTGCTTGAACGCCAAGACGTTCGCGCTTCTGTGAGATGAAAGACGTCCTTCTGCATATGTGCTTGCTCACACCGGTGCACTTGTTAGTGTATCCATTCAGTCCTGGGCTGCGGGGCATTCAGGAGTGGCTCTGTGGAGACGTCTGCATAGAGGCAGCTGTCAGAACAGGCACACTCGATTGTTCACCAAAACATATGCAGACGCGTCCTTAGCCTGTAGATTTGGATGCACAGAGTTCCCTGTGTTCGCAAGAGACAAGGGAATCGCGTCTGTACGCACAGAAGCAATAGCGGACCGTTTCCCTCGGAGTGAACGCGAAAGAGCCGTCTATATACTCGCAGACACGGGAACGTGCCTCAATGCGGTCACAGAGGCAGCAGCTTTTGCACAGATGCTCTGGTGATTCTGGCACTTTCCAGGCACACTCCTGAAAGTCGCGCACACTGCTGTTCACTCGCTAAACGACCTCTTGGGAAACACGTCTGCGGTCGATGGACCGCTCAGATTGCTTCTCGTGTAACTGTGAACTGTGTCAGCGCAGGGAATCCGTCTCTGTTGAGCAGATGTCAATCCTGCCTCGGTTTTACTTTGTTGCCTCTACCAAGATGATTTCCCGTTTCTCTCTTCACTGGAGCAGGCAGACACAGCCAACGCACATCAAGTGTCAAGAGACACACTCTGCTGAGCTCAACGCTTGTGCAGATGCACATGTGCGACGAAGTCAACACACGTGCTTGTGGAGAGAAAGAAAGGGACTCACGGGCGTGTGGAGCGACGGGGAGAAAGAGCGGGCGCTGAGGAACACAGTTTCAAACAGACTGTCTCCACACAAACAGGCACCTGTCTGCAGGTATCCTAGATCTTGATTCTTGAACTTGAGGAAACACGCGTCTGAGCAAAACTCCCAAACGCTTCCAGGAAAGACACAGGCTCTCCCACAAGCACACAAGTGTTTGCCCTCAGCTATAGATCAGGGACAAGCTTGTGAAGAGATGCCCTGCTATTCTTTCGCCTTATGGCATCATGTGTTTCGTTCCTCTTGGAGATCGATTGTTAAACGTCTTTCCTAGGGCGACTGTGAAGCATTTGCCACCGGAGGAGAAGTAGCACGGAGCAGCATTCAGTACTGCCTACGAGTGTCTTTGCTACCCTACTAGCGGAGCTCCAAGAACAGGCACACATCTTCAGGTACCTTCCAAATGTGGGTTCCCCTGCAGCCCCGTAGGCGGGCGTGCAGTAGGCCAACCATCAACGGACGTTTTTCCCCTCAAGCCTGTCAGGACGTTGCTCGTCCGTCTTTCCCTCAATAGATGGGAGTAGGCGCGCTTGCGGATGTGTGCGTGTGTGTGGCCACGCGTTTGCTTAGGCATCAGTGTGTGAAAAGGTAGGTGCTTTTCTCTAGCTGCGTGTGCGTGCACGTGGTGCTGGGTGCACATCCCTGGGTGCTCGTGGAAAGGTTTCTGCATGGTTTTCGCTGAGGAATCGTGTGTGTGCACATGGACAAAGAGAAGGCGCAGCAACCAGGTTCCAGCGCCGAAGAAGGCAAAAGGCAAGGTTTCCGGCGCTATCTCCTTCTCTCCGCAGACCTAGTCGCGCAAAGCAAGCCGCTAAGCCGGCGACCGGCAAGAGAGCTACAACGAAGCATGCCGAACGGAGAAAATAGCAGCAGCTCATCTGTTCACACCTTGTTTCTGCCATGTGCTTGAACGCCAAGACGTTCGCGCTTCTGTGAGATGAAAGACGTCCTTCTGCATATGTGCTTGCTCACACCGGTGCACTTGTTAGTGTATCCATTCAGTCCTGGGCTGCGGGGCATTCAGGAGTGGCTCTGTGGAGACGTCTGCATAGAGGCAGCTGTCAGAACACGCACACTCGATTGTTCACCAAAACATATGCAGACGCGTCCTTAGCCTGTAGATTTGGATGCACAGAGTTCCCTGTGTTCGCAAGAGACAAGGGAATCGCGTCTGTACGCACAGAAGCAATAGCGGACCGTTTCCCTCGGAGTGAACGCGAAAGAGCCGTCTATATACTCGCAGACACGGGAACGTGCCTCAATGCGGTCACAGAGGCAGCAGCTTTTGCACAGGTGCTCTGGTGATTCTGGCACTTTCCAGGCACACTCCTGAAAGTCGCGCACACTGCTGTTCACTCGCTAAACGACCTCTTGGGAAACACGTCTCCGGTCGATGGACCGCTCAGATTGCTTCTCGTGTAACTGTGAACTGTGTCAGCGCAGGGAATCCGTCTCTGTTGAGCAGATGTCAATCCTGCCTCGGTTTTGCTTTGTTGCCTCTACCAAGATGATTTCGCGTTCCTCTCTTCACTGGAGCAGGCAGACACAGCCAACGCACATCAAGTGTCAAGAGACACACTCTGCTGAGCTCAACGCTTGTGCAGATGCACATGTGCGACGAAGTCAACACACGTGCTTGTGGAGAGAAAGAAAGGGACTCACGGGCGTGTGGAGCGACGGGGAGAAAGAGCGGGCGCTGAGGAACACAGTTTCAAACAGACTGTCTCCACACAAACAGGCACCTGTCTGCAGGTATCCTAGATCTTGATTCTTGAACTTGAGGAAACACGCGTCTGAGCAAAACTCCCAAACGCTTCCAGGAAAGACACAGGCTCTCCCACAAGCACACAAGTGTTTGCCCTCAGCTATAGATCAGGGACAAGCTTGTGAAGAGATGCCCTGCTATTCTTTCGCCTTATGGCATCATGTGTTTCGTTCCTCTTGGAGATCGATTGTTAAAAGTCTTTCCTAGGGCGACTGTGAAGCATTTGCCACCGGAGGAGAAGTAGCACGGAGCAGCATTCAGTACTGCCTACGAGTGTCTTTGCTACCCTACTAGCGGAGCTCCAAGAACAGGCACACATCTTCAGGTACCTTCCAAATGTGGATTCCCCTGCAGCCCCGTAGGCGGGCGTGCAGTAGGCCAACCATCAACGGACGTTTTTCCCCTCAAGCCTGTCAGGACGTTGCTCGTCCGTCTTTCCCTCAATAGATGGGAGTAGGCGCGCTTGCGGATGTGTGCGTGTGTGTGGCCACGCGTTTGCTTAGGCATCAGTGTGTGAAAAGGTAGGTGCTTTTCTCTAGCTGCGTGTGCGTGCACGTGGTGCTGGGTGCACATCCCTGGGTGCTCGTGGAAAGGTTTCTGCATGGTTTTCGCTGAGGAATCGTGTGTGTGCACATGGACAAAGAGAAGGCGCAGCAACCAGGTTCCAGCGCCGAAGAAGGCAAAAGGCAAGGTTTCCGGCGCTATCTCCTTCTCTCCCCAGACCTAGTCGCGCAAAGCAAGCCGCTAAGCCGGCGACCGGCAAGAGAGCTACAACGAAGCATGCCGAACGGAGAAAATAGCAGCAGCTCATCTGTTCACACCTTGTTTCTGCCATGTGCTTGAACGCCAAGACGTTCGCGCTTCTGTGAGATGAAAGACGTCCTTCTGCATATGTGCTTGCTCACACCGGTGCACTTGTTAGTGTATCCATTCAGTCCTGGGCTGCGGGGCATTCAGGAGTGGCTCTGTGGAGACGTCTGCATAGAGGCAGCTGTCAGAACACGCACACTCGATTGTTCACCAAAACATATGCAGACGCGTCCTTAGCCTGTAGATTTGGATGCACAGAGTTCCCTGTGTTCGCAAGAGACAAGGGAATCGCGTCTGTACGCACAGAAGCAATAGCGGACCGTTTCCCTCGGAGTGAACGCGAAAGAGCCGTCTATATACTCGCAGACACGGGAACGTGCCTCAATGCGGTCACAGAGGCAGCAGCTTTTGCACAGATGCTCTGGTGATTCTGGCACTTTCCAGGCACACTCCTGAAAGTCGCGCACACTGCTGTTCACTCGCTAAACGACCTCTTGGGAAACACGTCTGCGGTCGATGGACCGCTCAGATTGCTTCTCGTGTAACTGTGAACTGTGTCAGCGCAGGGAATCCGTCTCTGTTGAGCAGATGTCAATCCTGCCTCGGTTTTGATTTGTTGCCTCTACCAAGATGATTTCCCGTTTCTCTCTTCACTGGAGCAGGCAGACACAGCCAACGCACATCAAGTGTCAAGAGACACACTCTGCTGAGCTCAACGCTTGTGCAGATGCACATGTGCGACGAAGTCAACACACGTGCTTGTGGAGAGAAAGAAAGGGACTCACGGGCGTGTGGAGCGACGGGGAGAAAGAGCGGGCGCTGAGGAACACAGTTTCAAACAGACTGTCTCCACACAAACAGGCACCTGTCTGCAGGTATCCTAGATCTTGATTCTTGAACTTGAGGAAACACGCGTCTGAGCAAAACTCCCAAACGCTTCCAGGAAAGACACAGGCTCTCCCACAAGCACACATGTGTTTGCCCTCAGCTATAGATCAGGGACAAGCTTGTGAAGAGATGCCCTGCTATTCTTTCGCCTTATGGCATCATGTGTTTCGTTCCTCTTGGAGATCGATTGTTAAACGTCTTTCCTAGGGCGACTGTGAAGCATTTGCCAGCGGAGGAGAAGTAGCACGGAGCAGCATTCAGTACTGCCTACGAGTGTCTTTGCTACCCTACTAGCGGAGCTCCAAGAACAGGCACACATCTTCAGGTACCTTCCAAATGTGGATTCCCCTGCAGCCCCGTAGGCGGGCGTGCAGTACGCCAACCATCAACGGACGTTTTTCCCCTCAAGCCTGTCAGGACGTTGCTCGTCCGTCTTTCCCTCAATAGATGGGAGTAGGCGCGCTTGCGGATGTGTGCGTGTGTGTGGCCACGCGTTTGCTTAGGCATCAGTGTGTGAAAAGGTAGGTGCTTTTCTCTAGCTGCGTGTGCGTGCACGTGGTGCTGGGTGCACATCCCTGGGTGCTCGTGGAAAGGTTTCTGCATGGTTTTCGCTGAGGAATCGTGTGTGTGCACATGGACAAAGAGAAGGCGCAGCAACCAGGTTCCAGCGCCGAAGAAGGCAAAAGGCAAGGTTTCCGGCGCTATCTCCTTCTCTCCGCAGACCTAGTCGCGCAAAGCAAGCCGCTAAGCCGGCGACCGGCAAGAGAGCTACAACGAAGCATGCCGAACGGAGAAAATAGCAGCAGCTCATCTGTTCACACCTTGTTTCTGCCATGTGCTTGAACGCCAAGACGTTCGCGCTTCTGTGAGATGAAAGACGTCCTTCTGCATATGTGCTTGCTCACACCGGTGCACTTGTTAGTGTATCCATTCAGTTCTGGGCTGCGGGGCATTCAGGAGTGGCTCTGTGGAGACGTCTGCATAGAGGCAGCTGTCAGAACACGCACACTCGATTGTTCACCAAAACATATGCAGACGCGTCCTTAGCCTGTAGATTTGGATGCACAGAGTTCCCTGTGTTCGCAAGAGACAAGGGAATCGCGTCTGTACGCACAGAAGCAATAGCGGACCGTTTCCCTCGGAGTGAACGCGAAAGAGCCGTCTATATACTCGCAGACACGGGAACGTGCCTCAATGCGGTCACAGAGGCAGCAGCTTTTGCACAGATGCTCTGGTGATTCTGGCACTTTCCAGGCACACTCCTGAAAGTCGCGCACACTGCTGTTCACTCGCTAAACGACCTCTTGGGAAACACGTCTGCGGTCGATGGACCGCTCAGATTGCTTCTCGTGTAACTGTGAACTGTGTCAGCGCAGGGAATCCGTCTCTGTTGAGCAGATGTCAATCCTGCCTCGGTTTTGCTTTGTTGCCTCTACCAAGATGATTTCCCGTTTCTCTCTTCACTGGAGCAGGCAGACACAGCCAACGCACATCAAGTGTCAAGAGACACACTCTGCTGAGCTCAACGCTTGTGCAGATGCACATGTGCGACGAAGTCAACACACGTGCTTGTGGAGAGAAAGAAAGGGACTCACGGGCGTGTGGAGCGACGGGGAGAAAGAGCGGGCGCTGAGGAACACAGTTTCAAACAGACTGTCTCCACACAAACAGGCACCTGTCTGCAGGTATCCTAGATCTTGATTCTTGAACTTGAGGAAACACGCGTCTGAGCAAAACTCCCAAACGCTTCCAGGAAAGACACAGGCTCTCCCACAAGCACACATGTGTTTGCCCTCAGCTATAGATCAGGGACAAGCTTGTGAAGAGATGCCCTGCTATTCTTTCGCCTTATGGCATCATGTGTTTCGTTCCTCTTGGAGATCGATTGTTAAACGTCTTTCCTAGGGCGACTGTGAAGCATTTGCCAGCGGAGGAGAAGTAGCACGGAGCAGCATTCAGTACTGCCTACGAGTGTCTTTGCTACCCTACTAGCGGAGCTCCAAGAACAGGCACACATCTTCAGGTACCTTCCAAATGTGGATTCCCCTGCAGCCCCGTAGGCGGGCGTGCAGTACGCCAACCATCAACGGACGTTTTTCCCCTCAAGCCTGTCAGGACGTTGCTCGTCCGTCTTTCCCTCAATAGATGGGAGTAGGCGCGCTTGCGGATGTGTGCGTGTGTGTGGCCACGCGTTTGCTTAGGCATCAGTGTGTGAAAAGGTAGGTGCTTTTCTCTAGCTGCGTGTGCGTGCACGTGGTGCTGGGTGCACATCCCTGGGTGCTCGTGGAAAGGTTTCTGCATGGTTTTCGCTGAGGAATCGTGTGTGTGCACATGGACAAAGAGAAGGTGCAGCAACCAGGTTCCAGCGCCGAAGAAGGCAAAAGGCAAGGTTTCCGGCGCTATCTCCTTCTCTCCGCAGACCTAGTCGCGCAAAGCAAGCCGCTAAGCCGGCGACCGGCAAGAGAGCTACAATGAAGCATGCCGAACGGAGAAAATAGCAGCAGCTCATCTGTTCACACCTTGTTTCTGCCATGTGCTTGAACGCCAAGACGTTCGCGCTTCTGTGAGATGAAAGACGTCCTTCTGCATATGTGCTTGCTCACACCGGTGCACTTGTTAGTGTATCCATTCAGTCCTGGGCTGCGGGGCATTCAGGAGTGGCTCTGTGGAGACGTCTGCATAGAGGCAGCTGTCAGAACACGCACACTCGATTGTTCACCAAAACATATGCAGACGCGTCCTTAGCCTGTAGATTTGGATGCACAGAGTTCCCTGTGTTCGCAAGAGACAAGGGAATCGCGTCTGTACGCACAGAAGCAATAGCGGACCGTTTCCCTCGGAGTGAACGCGAAAGAGCCGTCTATATACTCGCAGACACGGGAACGTGCCTCAATGCGGTCACAGAGGCAGCAGCTTTTGCACAGATGCTCTGGTGATTCTGGCACTTTCCAGGCACACTCCTGAAAGTCGCGCACACTGCTGTTCACTCGCTAAACGACCTCTTGGGAAACACGTCTCCGGTCGATGGACCGCTCAGATTGCTT
Source organism: Patagioenas fasciata (assembly GCF_037038585.1). Classification (NCBI taxonomy): domain Eukaryota; kingdom Metazoa; phylum Chordata; class Aves; order Columbiformes; family Columbidae; genus Patagioenas; species Patagioenas fasciata. The sequence goes on along the minus strand of NC_092520.1, from coordinate 133,537,698 downwards.
CTCGTGTAACTGTGAACTGTGTCAGCGCAGGGAATCCGTCTCTGTTGAGCAGATGTCAATCCTGCCTCGGTTTTGCTTTGTTGCCTCTACCAAGATGATTTCCCGTTTCTCTCTTCACTGGAGCAGGCAGACACAGCCAACGCACATCAAGTGTCAAGAGACACACTCTGCTGAGCTCAACGCTTGTGCAGATGCACATGTGCGACGAAGTCAACACACGTGCTTGTGGAGAGAAAGAAAGGGACTCACGGGCGTGTGGAGCGACGGGGAGAAAGAGCGGGCGCTGAGGAACACAGTTTCAAACAGACTGTCTCCACACAAACAGGCACCTGTCTGCAGGTATCCTAGATCTTGATTCTTGAACTTGAGGAAACACGCGTCTGAGCAAAACTCCCAAACGCTTCCAGGAAAGACACAGGCTCTCCCACAAGCACACAAGTGTTTGCCCTCAGCTATAGATCAGGGACAAGCTTGTGAAGAGATGCCCTGCTATTCTTTCGCCTTATGGCATCATGTGTTTCGTTCCTCTTGGAGATCGATTGTTAAACGTCTTTCCTAGGGCGACTGTGAAGCATTTGCCACCGGAGGAGAAGTAGCACGGAGCAGCATTCAGTACTGCCTACGAGTGTCTTTGCTACCCTACTAGCGGAGCTCCAAGAACAGGCACACATCTTCAGGTACCTTCCAAATGTGGATTCCCCTGCAGCCCCGTAGGCGGGCGTGCAGTACGCCAACCATCAACGGACGTTTTTCCCCTCAAGCCTGTCAGGACGTTGCTCGTCCGTCTTTCCCTCAATAGATGGGAGTAGGCGCGCTTGCGGATGTGTGCGTGTGTGTGGCCACGCGTTTGCTTAGGCATCAGTGTGTGAAAAGGTAGGTGCTTTTCTCTAGCTGCGTGTGCGTGCACGTGGTGCTGGGTGCACATCCCTGGGTGCTCGTGGAAAGGTTTCTGCATGGTTTTCGCTGAGGAATCGTGTGTGTGCACATGGACAAAGAGAAGGCGCAGCAACCAGGTTCCAGCGCCGAAGAAGGCAAAAGGCAAGGTTTCCGGCGCTATCTCCTTCTCTCCGCAGACCTAGTCGCGCAAAGCAAGCCGCTAAGCCGGCGACCGGCAAGAGAGCTACAACGAAGCATGCCGAACGGAGAAAATAGCAGCAGCTCATCTGTTCACACCTTGTTTCTGCCATGTGCTTGAACGCCAAGACGTTCGCGCTTCTGTGAGATGAAAGACGTCCTTCTGCATATGTGCTTGCTCACACCGGTGCACTTGTTAGTGTATCCATTCAGTCCTGGGCTGCGGGGCATTCAGGAGTGGCTCTGTGGAGACGTCTGCATAGAGGCAGCTGTCAGAACAGGCACACTCGATTGTTCACCAAAACATATGCAGACGCGTCCTTAGCCTGTAGATTTGGATGCACAGAGTTCCCTGTGTTCGCAAGAGACAAGGGAATCGCGTCTGTACGCACAGAAGCAATAGCGGACCGTTTCCCTCGGAGTGAACGCGAAAGAGCCGTCTATATACTCGCAGACACGGGAACGTGCCTCAATGCGGTCACAGAGGCAGCAGCTTTTGCACAGATGCTCTGGTGATTCTGGCACTTTCCAGGCACACTCCTGAAAGTCGCGCACACTGCTGTTCACTCGCTAAACGACCTCTTGGGAAACACGTCTCCGGTCGATGGACCGCTCAGATTGCTTCTCGTGTAACTGTGAACTGTGTCAGCGCAGGGAATCCGTCTCTGTTGAGCAGATGTCAATCCTGCCTCGCTTTTGCTTTGTTGCCTCTACCAAGATGATTTCCCGTTTCTCTCTTCACTGGAGCAGGCAGACACAGCCAACGCACATCAAGTGTCAAGAGACACACTCTGCTGAGCTCAACGCTTGTGCAGATGCACATGTGCGACGAAGTCAACACACGTGCTTGTGGAGAGAAAGAAAGGGACTCACGGGCGTGTGGAGCGACGGGGAGAAAGAGCGGGCGCTGAGGAACACAGTTTCAAACAGACTGTCTCCACACAAACAGGCACCTGTCTGCAGGTATCCTAGATCTTGATTCTTGAACTTGAGGAAACACGCGTCTGAGCAAAACTCCCAAACGCTTCCAGGAAAGACACAGGCTCTCCCACAAGCACACAAGTGTTTGCCCTCAGCTATACATCAGGGACAAGCTTGTGAAGAGATGCCCTGCTATTCTTTCGCCTTATGGCATCATGTGTTTCGTTCCTCTTGGAGATCGATTGTTAAACGTCTTTCCTAGGGCGACTGTGAAGCATTTGCCAGCGGAGGAGAAGTAGCACGGAGCAGCATTCAGTACTGCCTACGAGTGTCTTTGCTACCCTACTAGCGGAGCTCCAAGAACAGGCACACATCTTCAGGTACCTTCCAAATGTGGATTCCCCTGCAGCCCCGTAGGCGGGCGTGCAGTACGCCAACCATCAACGGACGTTTTTCCCCTCAAGCCTGTCAGGACGTTGCTCGTCCGTCTTTCCCTCAATAGATGGGAGTAGGCGCGCTTGCGGATGTGTGCGTGTGTGTGGCCACGCGTTTGCTTAGGCATCAGTGTGTGAAAAGGTAGGTGCTTTTCTCTAGCTGCGTGTGCGTGCACGTGGTGCTGGGTGCACATCCCTGGGTGCTCGTGGAAAGGTTTCTGCATGGTTTTCGCTGAGGAATCGTGTGTGTGCACATGGACAAAGAGAAGGCGCAGCAACCAGGTTCCAGCGCCGAAGAAGGCAAAAGGCAAGGTTTCCGGCGCTATCTCCTTCTCTCCGCAGACCTAGTCGCGCAAAGCAAGCCGCTAAGCCGGCAACCGGCAAGAGAGCTACAACGAAGCATGCCGAACGGAGAAAATAGCAGCAGCTCATCTGTTCACACCTTGTTTCTGCCATGTGCTTGAACGCCAAGACGTTCGCGCTTCTGTGAGATGAAAGACGTCCTTCTGCATATGTGCTTGCTCACACCGGTGCACTTGTTAGTGTATCCATTCAGTCCTGGGCTGCGGGGCATTCAGGAGTGGCTCTGTGGAGACGTCTGCATAGAGGCAGCTGTCAGAACAGGCACACTCGATTGTTCACCAAAACATATGCAGACGCGTCCTTAGCCTGTAGATTTGGATGCACAGAGTTCCCTGTGTTCGCAAGAGACAAGGGAATCGCGTCTGTACGCACAGAAGCAATAGCGGACCGTTTCCCTCGGAGTGAACGCGAAAGAGCCGTCTATATACTCGCAGACACGGGAACGTGCCTCAATGCGGTCACAGAGGCAGCAGCTTTTGCACAGATGCTCTGGTGATTCTGGCACTTTCCAGGCACACTCCTGAAAGTCGCGCACACTGCTGTTCACTCGCTAAACGACCTCTTGGGAAACACGTCTGCGGTCGATGGACCGCTCAGATTGCTTCTCGTGTAACTGTGAACTGTGTCAGCGCAGGGAATCCGTCTCTGTTGAGCAGATGTCAATCCTGCCTCGGTTTTGCTTTGTTGCCTCTACCAAGATGATTTCCCGTTTCTCTCTTCACTGGAGCAGGCAGACACAGCCAACGCACATCAAGTGTCAAGAGACACACTCTGCTGAGCTCAACGCTTGTGCAGATGCACATGTGCGACGAAGTCAACACACGTGCTTGTGGAGAGAAAGAAAGGGACTCACGGGCGTGTGGAGCGACGGGGAGAAAGAGCGGGCTCTGAGGAACACAGTTTCAAACAGACTGTCTCCACACAAACAGGCACCTGTCTGCAGGTATCCTAGATCTTGATTGTTGAACTTGAGGAAACACGCGTCTGAGCAAAACTCCCAAACGCTTCCAGGAAAGACACAGGCTCTCCCACAAGCACACAAGTGTTTGCCCTCAGCTATAGATCAGGGACAAGCTTGTGAAGAGATGCCCTGCTATTCTTTCGCCTTATGGCATCATGTGTTTCGTTCCTCTTGGAGATCGATTGTTAAACGTCTTTCCTAGGGCGACTGTGAAGCATTTGCCAGCGGAGGAGAAGTAGCACGGAGCAGCATTCAGTACTGCCTACGAGTGTCTTTGCTACCCTACTAGCGGAGCTCCAAGAACAGGCACACATCTTCAGGTACCTTCCAAATGTGGATTCCCCTGCAGCCCCGTAGGCGGGCGTGCAGTACGCCAACCATCAACGGACGTTTTTCCCCTCAAGCCTGTCAGGACGTTGCTCGTCCGTCTTTCCCTCAATAGATGGGAGTAGGCGCGCTTGCGGATGTGTGCGTGTGTGTGGCCACGCGTTTGCTTAGGCATCAGTGTGTGAAAAGGTAGGTGCTTTTCTCTAGCTGCGTGTGCGTGCACGTGGTGCTGGGTGCACATCCCTGGGTGCTCGTGGAAAGGTTTCTGCATGGTTTTCGCTGAGGAATCGTGTGTGTGCACATGGACAAAGAGAAGGCGCAGCAACCAGGTTCCAGCGCCGAAGAAGGCAAAAGGCAAGGTTTCCGGCGCTATCTCCTTCTCTCCGCAGACCTAGTCGCGCAAAGCAAGCCGCTAAGCCGGCAACCGGCAAGAGAGCTACAACGAAGCATGCCGAACGGAGAAAATAGCAGCAGCTCATCTGTTCACACCTTGTTTCTGCCATGTGCTTGAACGCCAAGACGTTCGCGCTTCTGTGAGATGAAAGACGTCCTTCTGCATATGTGCTTGCTCACACCGGTGCACTTGTTAGTGTATCCATTCAGTCCTGGGCTGCGGGGCATTCAGGAGTGGCTCTGTGGAGACGTCTGCATAGAGGCAGCTGTCAGAACAGGCACACTCGATTGTTCACCAAAACATATGCAGACGCGTCCTTAGCCTGTAGATTTGGATGCACAGAGTTCCCTGTGTTCGCAAGAGACAAGGGAATCGCGTCTGTACGCACAGAAGCAATAGCGGACCGTTTCCCTCGGAGTGAACGCGAAAGAGCCGTCTATATACTCGCAGACACGGGAACGTGCCTCAATGCGGTCACAGAGGCAGCAGCTTTTGCACAGATGCTCTGGTGATTCTGGCACTTTCCAGGCACACTCCTGAAAGTCGCGCACACTGCTGTTCACTCGCTAAACGACCTCTTGGGAAACACGTCTGCGGTCGATGGACCGCTCAGATTGCTTCTCGTGTAACTGTGAACTGTGTCAGCGCAGGGAATCCGTCTCTGTTGAGCAGATGTCAATCCTGCCTCGGTTTTGCTTTGTTGCCTCTACCAAGATGATTTCCCGTTTCTCTCTTCACTGGAGCAGGCAGACACAGCCAACGCACATCAAGTGTCAAGAGACACACTCTGCTGAGCTCAACGCTTGTGCAGATACACATGTGCGACGAAGTCAACACACGTGCTTGTGGAGAGAAAGAAAGGGACTCACGGGCGTGTGGAGCGACGGGGAGAAAGAGCGGGCTCTGAGGAACACAGTTTCAAACAGACTGTCTCCACACAAACAGGCACCTGTCTGCAGGTATCCTAGATCTTGATTGTTGAACTTGAGGAAACACGCGTCTGAGCAAAACTCCCAAACGCTTCCAGGAAAGACACAGGCTCTCCCACAAGCACACATGTGTTTGCCCTCAGCTATAGATCAGGGACAAGCTTGTGAAGAGATGCCCTGCTATTCTTTCGCCTTATGGCATCATGTGTTTCGTTCCTCTTGGAGATCGATTGTTAAACGTCTTTCCTAGGGCGACTGTGAAGCATTTGCCAGCGGAGGAGAAGTAGCACGGAGCAGCATTCAGTACTGCCTACGAGTGTCTTTGCTACCCTACTAGCGGAGCTCCAAGAACAGGCACACATCTTCAGGTACCTTCCAAATGTGGATTCCCCTGCAGCCCCGTAGGCGGGCGTGCAGTACGCCAACCATCAACGGACGTTTTTCCCCTCAAGCCTGTCAGGACGTTGCTCGTCCGTCTTTCCCTCAATAGATGGGAGTAGGCGCGCTTGCGGATGTGTGCGTGTGTGTGGCCACGCGTTTGCTTAGGCATCAGTGTGTGAAAAGGTAGGTGCTTTTCTCTAGCTGCGTGTGCGTGCACGTGGTGCTGGGTGCACATCCCTGGGTGCTCGTGGAAAGGTTTCTGCATGGTTTTCGCTGAGGAATCGTGTGTGTGCACATGGACAAAGAGAAGGCGCAGCAACCAGGTTCCAGCGCCGAAGAAGGCAAAAGGCAAGGTTTCCGGCGCTATCTCCTTCTCTCCGCAGACCTAGTCGCGCAAAGCAAGCCGCTAAGCCGGCGACCGGCAAGAGAGCTACAACGAAGCATGCCGAACGGAGAAAATAGCAGCAGCTCATCTGTTCACACCTTGTTTCTGCCATGTGCTTGAACGCCAAGACGTTCGCGCTTCTGTGAGATGAAAGACGTCCTTCTGCATATGTGCTTGCTCACACCGGTGCACTTGTTAGTGTATCCATTCAGTCCTGGGCTGCGGGGCATTCAGGAGTGGCTCTGTGGAGACGTCTGCATAGAGGCAGCTGTCAGAACAGGCACACTCGATTGTTCACCAAAACATATGCAGACGCGTCCTTAGCCTGTAGATTTGGATGCACAGAGTTCCCTGTGTTCGCAAGAGACAAGGGAATCGCGTCTGTACGCACAGAAGCAATAGCGGACCGTTTCCCTCGGAGTGAACGCGAAAGAGCCGTCTGTATACTCGCAGACACGGGAACGTGCCTCAATGCGGTCACAGAGGCAGCAGCTTTTGCACAGATGCTCTGGTGATTCTGGCACTTTCCAGGCACACTCCTGAAAGTCGCGCACACTGCTGTTCACTCGCTAAACGACCTCTTGGGAAACACGTCTGCGGTCGATGGACCGCTCAGATTGCTTCTCGTGTAACTGTGAACTGTGTCAGCGCAGGGAATCCGTCTCTGTTGAGCAGATGTCAATCCTGCCTCGGTTTTGCTTTGTTGCCTCTACCAAGATGATTTCCCGTTTCTCTCTTCACTGGAGCAGGCAGACACAGCCAACGCACATCAAGTGTCAAGAGACACACTCTGCTGAGCTCAACGCTTGTGCAGATGCACATGTGCGACGAAGTCAACACACGTGCTTGTGGAGAGAAAGAAAGGGACTCACGGGCGTGTGGAGCGACGGGGAGAAAGAGCGGGCTCTGAGGAACACAGTTTCAAACAGACTGTCTCCACACAAACAGGCACCTGTCTGCAGGTATCCTAGATCTTGATTGTTGAACTTGAGGAAACACGCGTCTGAGCAAAACTCCCAAACGCTTCCAGGAAAGACACAGGCTCTCCCACAAGCACACATGTGTTTGCCCTCAGCTATAGATCAGGGACAAGCTTGTGAAGAGATGCCCTGCTATTCTTTCGCCTTATGGCATCATGTGTTTCGTTCCTCTTGGAGATCGATTGTTAAACGTCTTTCCTAGGGCGACTGTGAAGCATTTGCCAGCGGAGGAGAAGTAGCACGGAGCAGCATTCAGTACTGCCTACGAGTGTCTTTGCTACCCTACTAGCGGAGCTCCAAGAACAGGCACACATCTTCAGGTACCTTCCAAATGTGGATTCCCCTGCAGCCCCGTAGGCGGGCGTGCAGTACGCCAACCATCAACGGACGTTTTTCCCCTCAAGCCTGTCAGGACGTTGCTCGTCCGTCTTTCCCTCAATAGATGGGAGTAGGCGCGCTTGCGGATGTGTGCGTGTGTGTGGCCACGCGTTTGCTTAGGCATCAGTGTGTGAAAAGGTAGGTGCTTTTCTCTAGCTGCGTGTGCGTGCACGTGGTGCTGGGTGCACATCCCTGGGTGCTCGTGGAAAGGTTTCTGCATGGTTTTCGCTGAGGAATCGTGTGTGTGCACATGGACAAAGAGAAGGCGCAGCAACCAGGTTCCAGCGCCGAAGAAGGCAAAAGGCAAGGTTTCCGGCGCTATCTCCTTCTCTCCCCAGACCTAGTCGCGCAAAGCAAGCCGCTAAGCCGGCGACCGGCAAGAGAGCTACAACGAAGCATGCCGAACGGAGAAAATAGCAGCAGCTCATCTGTTCACACCTTGTTTCTGCCATGTGCTTGAACGCCAAGACGTTCGCGCTTCTGTGAGATGAAAGACGTCCTTCTGCATATGTGCTTGCTCACACCGGTGCACTTGTTAGTGTATCCATTCAGTCCTGGGCTGCGGGGCATTCAGGAGTGGCTCTGTGGAGACGTCTGCATAGAGGCAGCTGTCAGAACACGCACACTCGATTGTTCACCAAAACATATGCAGACGCGTCCTTAGCCTGTAGATTTGGATGCACAGAGTTCCCTGTGTTCGCAAGAGACAAGGGAATCGCGTCTCTACGCACAGAAGCAATAGCGGACCGTTTCCCTCGGAGTGAACGCGAAAGAGCCGTCTATATACTCGCAGACACGGGAACGTGCCTCAATGCGGTCACAGAGGCAGCAGCTTTTGCACAGGTGCTCTGGTGATTCTGGCACTTTCCAGGCACACTCCAGAAAGTCGCGCACACTGCTGTTCACTCGCTAAACGACCTCTTGGGAAACACGTCTCCGGTCGATGGACCGCTCAGATTGCTTCTCGTGTAACTGTGAACTGTGTCAGCGCAGGGAATCCGTCTCTGTTGAGCAGATGTCAATCCTGCCTCGGTTTTGCTTTGTTGCCTCTACCAAGATGATTTCCCGTTCCTCTCTTCACTGGAGCAGGCAGACACAGCCAACGCACATCAAGTGTCAAGAGACACACTCTGCTGAGCTCAACGCTTGTGCAGATGCACATGTGCGACGAAGTCAACACACGTGCTTGTGGAGAGAAAGAAAGGGACTCACGGGCATGTGGAGCGACGGGGAGAAAGAGCGGGCGCTGAGGAACACAGTTTCAAACAGACTGTCTCCACACAAACAGGCACCTGTCTGCAGGTATCCTAGATCTTGATTCTTGAACTTGAGGAAACACGCGTCTGAGCAAAACTCCCAAACGCTTCCAGGAAAGACACAGGCTCTCCCACAAGCACACAAGTGTTTGCCCTCAGCTATAGATCAGGGACAAGCTTGTGAAGAGATGCCCTGCTATTCTTTCGCCTTATGGCATCATGTGTTTCGTTCCTCTTGGAGATCGATTGTTAAACGTCTTTCCTAGGGCGACTGTGAAGCATTTGCCAGCGGAGGAGAAGTAGCACGGAGCAGCATTCAGTACTGCCTACGAGTGTCTTTGCTACCCTACTAGCGGAGCTCCAAGAACAGGCACACATCTTCAGGTACCTTCCAAATGTGGATTCCCCTGCAGCCCCGTAGGCGGGCGTGCAGTACGCCAACCATCAACGGACGTTTTTCCCCTCAAGCCTGTCAGGACGTTGCTCGTCCGTCTTTCCCTCAATAGATGGGAGTAGGCGCGCTTGCGGATGTGTGCGTGTGTGTGGCCACGCGTTTGCTTAGGCATCAGTGTGTGAAAAGGTAGGTGCTTTTCTCTAGCTGCGTGTGCGTGCACGTGGTGCTGGGTGCACATCCCTGGGTGCTCGTGGAAAGGTTTCTGCATGGTTTTCGCTGAGGAATCGTGTGTGTGCACATGGACAAAGAGAAGGCGCAGCAACCAGGTTCCAGCACCGAAGAAGGCAAAAGGCAAGGTTTCCGGCGCTATCTCCTTCTCTCCGCAGACCTAGTCGCGCAAAGCAAGCCGCTAAGCCGGCGACCGGCAAGAGAGCTACAACGAAGCATGCCGAACGGAGAAAATAGCAGCAGCTCATCTGTTCACACCTTGTTTCTGCCATGTGCTTGAACGCCAAGACGTTCGCGCTTCTGTGAGATGAAAGACGTCCTTCTGCATATGTGCTTGCTCACACCGGTGCACTTGTTAGTGTATCCATTCAGTCCTGGGCTGCGGGGCATTCAGGAGTGGCTCTGTGGAGACGTCTGCATAGAGGCAGCTGTCAGAACACGCACACTCGATTGTTCACCAAAACATATGCAGACGCGTCCTTAGCCTGTAGATTTGGATGCACAGAGTTCCCTGTGTTCGCAAGAGACAAGGGAATCGCGTCTGTACGCACAGAAGCAATAGCGGACCGTTTCCCTCGGAGTGAACGCGAAAGAGCCGTCTATATACTCGCAGACACGGGAACGTGCCTCAATGCGGTCACAGAGGCAGCAGCTTTTGCACAGATGCTCTGGTGATTCTGGCACTTTCCAGGCACACTCCTGAAAGTCGCGCACACTGCTGTTCACTCGCTAAACGACCTCTTGGGAAACACGTCTGCGGTCGATGGACCGCTCAGATTGCTTCTCGTGTAACTGTGAACTGTGTCAGCGCAGGGAATCCGTCTCTGTTGAGCAGATGTCAATCCTGCCTCGGTTTTGCTTTGTTGCCTCTACCAAGATGATTTCCCGTTCCTCTCCTCACTGGAGCAGGCAGACACAGCCAACGCACATCAAGTGTCAAGAGACACACTCTGCTGAGCTCAACGCTTGTGCAGATGCACATGTGCGACGAAGTCAACACACGTGCTTGTGGAGAGAAAGAAAGGGACTCACGGGCGTGTGGAGCGACGGGGAGAAAGAGCGGGCGCTGAGGAACACAGTTTCAAACAGACTGTCTCCACACAAACAGGCACCTGTCTGCAGGTATCCTAGATCTTGATTCTTGAACTTGAGGAAACACGCGTCTGAGCAAAACTCCCAAACGCTTCCAGGAAAGACACAGGCTCTCCCACAAGCACACAAGTGTTTGCCCTCAGCTATAGATCAGGGACAAGCTTGTGAAGAGATGCCCTGCTATTCTTTCGCCTTATGGCATCATGTGTTTCGTTCCTCTTGGAGATCGATTGTTAAAAGTCTTTCCTAGGGCGACTGTGAAGCATTTGCCACCGGAGGAGAAGTAGCACGGAGCAGCATTCAGTACTGCCTACGAGTGTCTTTGCTACCCTACTAGCGGAGCTCCAAGAACAGGCACACATCTTCAGGTACCTTCCAAATGTGGATTCCCCTGCAGCCCCGTAGGCGGGCGTGCAGTAGGCCAACCATCAACGGACGTTTTTCCCCTCAAGCCTGTCAGGACGTTGCTCGTCCGTCTTTCCCTCAATAGATGGGAGTAGGCGCGCTTGCGGATGTGTGCGTGTGTGTGGCCACGCGTTTGCTTAGGCATCAGTGTGTGAAAAGGTAGGTGCTTTTCTCTAGCTGCGTGTGCGTGCACGTGGTGCTGGGTGCACATCCCTGGGTGCTCGTGGAAAGGTTTCTGCATGGTTTTCGCTGAGGAATCGTGTGTGTGCACATGGACAAAGAGAAGGCGCAGCAACCAGGTTCCAGCGCCGAAGAAGGCAAAAGGCAAGGTTTCCGGCGCTATCTCCTTCTCTCCCCAGACCTAGTCGCGCAAAGCAAGCCGCTAAGCCGGCGACCGGCAAGAGAGCTACAACGAAGCATGCCGAACGGAGAAAATAGCAGCAGCTCATCTGTTCACACCTTGTTTCTGCCATGTGCTTGAACGCCAAGACGTTCGCGCTTCTGTGAGATGAAAGACGTCCTTCTGCATATGTGCTTGCTCACACCGGTGCACTTGTTAGTGTATCCATTCAGTCCTGGGCTGCGGGGCATTCAGGAGTGGCTCTGTGGAGACGTCTGCATAGAGGCAGCTGTCAGAACACGCACACTCGATTGTTCACCAAAACATATGCAGACGCGTCCTTAGCCTGTAGATTTGGATGCACAGAGTTCCCTGTGTTCGCAAGAGACAAGGGAATCGCGTCTGTACGCACAGAAGCAATAGCGGACCGTTTCCCTCGGAGTGAACGCGAAAGAGCCGTCTATATACTCGCAGACACGGGAACGTGCCTCAATGCGGTCACAGAGGCAGCAGCTTTTGCACAGATGCTCTGGTGATTCTGGCACTTTCCAGGCACACTCCTGAAAGTCGCGCACACTGCTGTTCACTCGCTAAACGACCTCTTGGGAAACACGTCTGCGGTCGATGGACCGCTCAGATTGCTTCTCGTGTAACTGTGAACTGTGTCAGCGCAGGGAATCCGTCTCTGTTGAGCAGATGTCAATCCTGCCTCGGTTTTGATTTGTTGCCTCTACCAAGATGATTTCCCGTTTCTCTCTTCACTGGAGCAGGCAGACACAGCCAACGCACATCAAGTGTCAAGAGACACACTCTGCTGAGCTCAACGCTTGTGCAGATGCACATGTGCGACGAAGTCAACACACGTGCTTGTGGAGAGAAAGAAAGGGACTCACGGGCGTGTGGAGCGACGGGGAGAAAGAGCGGGCGCTGAGGAACACAGTTTCAAACAGACTGTCTCCACACAAACAGGCACCTGTCTGCAGGTATCCTAGATCTTGATTCTTGAACTTGAGGAAACACGCGTCTGAGCAAAACTCCCAAACGCTTCCAGGAAAGACACAGGCTCTCCCACAAGCACACATGTGTTTGCCCTCAGCTATAGATCAGGGACAAGCTTGTGAAGAGATGCCCTGCTATTCTTTCGCCTTATGGCATCATGTGTTTCGTTCCTCTTGGAGATCGATTGTTAAACGTCTTTCCTAGGGCGACTGTGAAGCATTTGCCACCGGAGGAGAAGTAGCACGGAGCAGCATTCAGTACTGCCTACGAGTGTCTTTGCTACCCTACTAGCGGAGCTCCAAGAACAGGCACACATCTTCAGGTACCTTCCAAATGTGGATTCCCCTGCAGCCCCGTAGGCGGGCGTGCAGTAGGCCAACCATCAACGGACGTTTTTCCCCTCAAGCCTGTCAGGACGTTGCTCGTCCGTCTTTCCCTCAATAGATGGGAGTAGGCGCGCTTGCGGATGTGTGCGTGTGTGTGGCCACGCGTTTGCTTAGGCATCAGTGTGTGAAAAGGTAGGTGCTTTTCTCTAGCTGCGTGTGCGTGCACGTGGTGCTGGGTGCACATCCCTGGGTGCTCGTGGAAAGGTTTCTGCATGGTTTTCGCTGAGGAATCGTGTGTGTGCACATGGACAAAGAGAAGGCGCAGCAACCAGGTTCCAGCGCCGAAGAAGGCAAAAGGCAAGGTTTCCGGCGCTATCTCCTTCTCTCCGCAGACCTAGTCGCGCAAAGCAAGCCGCTAAGCCGGCGACCGGCAAGAGAGCTACAACGAAGCATGCCGAACGGAGAAAATAGCAGCAGCTCATCTGTTCACACCTTGTTTCTGCCATGTGCTTGAACGCCAAGACGTTCGCGCTTCTGTGAGATGAAAGACGTCCTTCTGCATATGTGCTTGCTCACACCGGTGCACTTGTTAGTGTATCCATTCAGTTCTGGGCTGCGGGGCATTCAGGAGTGGCTCTGTGGAGACGTCTGCATAGAGGCAGCTGTCAGAACACGCACACTCGATTGTTCACCAAAACATATGCAGACGCGTCCTTAGCCTGTAGATTTGGATGCACAGAGTTCCCTGTGTTCGCAAGAGACAAGGGAATCGCGTCTGTACGCACAGAAGCAATAGCGGACCGTTTCCCTCGGAGTGAACGCGAAAGAGCCGTCTATATACTCGCAGACACGGGAACGTGCCTCAATGCGGTCACAGAGGCAGCAGCTTTTGCACAGATGCTCTGGTGATTCTGGCACTTTCCAGGCACACTCCTGAAAGTCGCGCACACTGCTGTTCACTCGCTAAACGACCTCTTGGGAAACACGTCTCCGGTCGATGGACCGCTCAGATTGCTTCCCGTATAACTGTGAACTGTGTCAGCGCAGGGAATCCGTCTCTGTTGAGCAGATGTCAATCCTGCCTCGCTTTTGCTTTGTTGCCTCTACCAAGATGATTTCCCGTTTCTCTCTTCACTGGAGCACGCAGACACAGCCAACGCACATCAAGTGTCAAGAGACACACTCTGCTGAGCTCAACGCTTGTGCAGATGCACATGTGCGACGAAGTCAACACACGTGCCTGTGGAGAGAAAGAAAGGGACTCACGGGCGTGTGGAGCGACGGGGAGAAAGAGCGGGCGCTGAGGAACACAGTTTCAAACAGACTGTCTCCACACAAACAGGCACCTGTCTGCAGGTATCCTAGATCTTGATTCTTGAACTTGAGGAAACACGCGTCTGAGCAAAACTCCCAAACGCTTCCAGGAAAGACACAGGCTATCCCACAAGCACACAAGTGTTTGCCCTCAGCTATAGATCAGGGACAAGCTTGTGAAGAGATGCCCTGCTATTCTTTCGCCTTATGGCATCATGTGTTTCGTTCCTCTTGGAGATCGATTGTTAAACGTCTTTCCTAGGGCGACTGTGAAGCATTTGCCACCGGAGGAGAAGTAGCACGGAGCAGCATTCAGTACTGCCTACGAGTGTCTTTGCTACCCTACTAGCGGAGCTCCAAGAACAGGCACACATCTTCAGGTACCTTCCAAATGTGGATTCCCCTGCAGCCCCGTAGGCGGGCGTGCAGTATGCCAACCATCAACGGACGTTTTTCCCCTCAAGCCTGTCAGGACGTTGCTCGTCCGTCTTTCCCTCAATAGATGGGAGTAGGCGCGCTTGCGGATGTGTGCGTGTGGCCACGCGTTTGCTTAGGCATCAGTGTGTGAAAAGGTAGGTGCTTTTCTCTAGCTGCGTGTGCGTGCACGTGGTGCTGGGTGCACATCCCTGGGTGCTCGTGGAAAGGTTTCTGCATGGTTTTCGCTGAGGAATCGTGTGTGTGCACATGGACAAAGAGAAGGCGCAGCAACCAGGTTCCAGCGCCGAAGAAGGCAAAAGGCAAGGTTTCCGGCGCTATCTCCTTCTCTCCCCAGACCTAGTCGCGCAAAGCAAGCCGCTAAGCCGGCGACCGGCAAGAGAGCTACAACGAAGCATGCCGAACGGAGAAAATAGCAGCAGCTCATCTGTTCACACCTTGTTTCTGCCATGTGCTTGAACGCCAAGACGTTCGCGCTTCTGTGAGATGAAAGACGTCCTTCTGCATATGTGCTTGCTCACACCGGTGCACTTGTTAGTGTATCCATTCAGTCCTGGGCTGCGGGGCATTCAGGAGTGGCTCTGTGGAGACGTCTGCATAGAGGCAGCTGTCAGAACACGCACACTCGATTGTTCACCAAAACATATGCAGACGCGTCCTTAGCCTGTAGATTTGGATGCACAGAGTTCCCTGTGTTCGCAAGAGACAAGGGAATCGCGTCTGTACGCACAGAAGCAATAGCGGACCGTTTCCCTCGGAGTGAACGCGAAAGAGCCGTCTATATACTCGCAGACACGGGAACGTGCCTCAATGCGGTCACAGAGGCAGCAGCTTTTGCACAGATGCTCTGGTGATTCTGGCACTTTCCAGGCACACTCCTGAAAGTTGCGCACACTGCTGTTCACTCGCTAAACGACCTCTTGGGAAACACGTCTCCGGTCGATGGACCGCTCAGATTGCTTCTCGTGTAACTGTGAACTGTGTCAGCGCAGGGAATCCGTCTCTGTTGAGCAGATGTCAATCCTGCCTCGGTTTTGCTTTGTTGCCTCTACCAAGATGATTTCCCGTTTCTCTCTTCACTGGAGCAGGCAGACACAGCCAACGCACATCAAGTGTCAAGAGACACACTCTGCTGAGCTCAACGCTTGTGCAGATGCACATGTGCGACGAAGTCAACACACGTGCTTGTGGAGAGAAAGAAAGGGACTCACGGGCGTGTGGAGCGACGGGGAGAAAGAGCGGGCGCTGAGGAACACAGTTTCAAGCAGACTGTCTCCACACAAACAGGCACCTGTCTGCAGGTATCCTAGATCTTGATTCTTGAACTTGAGGAAACACGCGTCTGAGCAAAACTCCCAAACGCTTTCAGGAAAGACACAGGCTCTCCCACAAGCACACAAGTGTTTGCCCTCAGCTATAGATCAGGGACAAGCTTGTGAAGAGATGCCCTGCTATTCTTTCGCCTTATGGCATCATGTGTTTCGTTCCTCTTGGAGATCGATTGTTAAACGTCTTTCCTAGGGCGACTGTGAAGCATTTGCCAGCGGAGGAGAAGTAGCACGGAGCAGCATTCAGTACTGCCTACGAGTGTCTTTGCTACCCTACTAGCGGAGCTCCAAGAACAGGCACACATCTTCAGGTACCTTCCAAATGTGGATTCCCCTGCAGCCCCGTAGGCGGGCGTGCAGTACGCCAACCATCAACGGACGTTTTTCCCCTCAAGCCTGTCAGGACGTTGCTCGTCCGTCTTTCCCTCAATAGATGGGAGTAGGCGCGCTTGCGGATGTGTGCGTGTGTGTGGCCACGCGTTTGCTTAGGCATCAGTGTGTGAAAAGGTAGGTGCTTTTCTCTAGCTGCGTGTGCGTGCACGTGGTGCTGGGTGCACATCCCTGGGTGCTCGTGGAAAGGTTTCTGCATGGTTTTCGCTGAGGAATCGTGTGTGTGCACATGGACAAAGAGAAGGCGCAGCAACCAGGTTCCAGCGCCGAAGAAGGCAAAAGGCAAGGTTTCCGGCGCTATCTCCTTCTCTCCGCAGACCTAGTCGCGCAAAGCAAGCCGCTAAGCCGGCGACCGGCAAGAGAGCTACAACGAAGCATGCCGAACGGAGAAAATAGCAGCAGCTCATCTGTTCACACCTTGTTTCTGCCATGTGCTTGAACGCCAAGACGTTCGCGCTTCTGTGAGATGAAAGACGTCCTTCTGCATATGTGCTTGCTCACACCGGTGCACTTGTTAGTGTATCCATTCAGTTCTGGGCTGCGGGGCATTCAGGAGTGGCTCTGTGGAGACGTCTGCATAGAGGCAGCTGTCAGAACACGCACACTCGATTGTTCACCAAAACATATGCAGACGCGTCCTTAGCCTGTAGATTTGGATGCACAGAGTTCCCTGTGTTCGCAAGAGACAAGGGAATCGCGTCTGTACGCACAGAAGCAATAGCGGACCGTTTCCCTCGGAGTGAACGCGAAAGAGCCGTCTATATACTCGCAGACACGGGAACGTGCCTCAATGCGGTCACAGAGGCAGCAGCTTTTGCACAGATGCTCTGGTGATTCTGGCACTTTCCAGGCACACTCCTGAAAGTCGCGCACACTGCTGTTCACTCGCTAAACGACCTCTTGGGAAACACGTCTGCGGTCGATGGACCGCTCAGATTGCTTCTCGTGTAACTGTGAACTGTGTCAGCGCAGGGAATCCGTCTCTGTTGAGCAGATGTCAATCCTGCCTCGCTTTTGATTTGTTGCCTCTACCAAGATGATTTCCCGTTTCTCTCTTCACTGGAGCAGGCAGACACAGCCAACGCACATCAAGTGTCAAGAGACACACTCTGCTGAGCTCAACGCTTGTGCAGATGCACATGTGCGACGAAGTCAACACACGTGCTTGTGGAGAGAAAGAAAGGGACTCACGGGCGTGTGGAGCGACGGGGAGAAAGAGTGGGCGCTGAGGAACACAGTTTCAAACAGACTGTCTCCACACAAACAGGCACCTGTCTGCAGGTATCCTAGATCTTGATTCTTGAACTTGAGGAAACACGCGTCTGAGCAAAACTCCCAAACGCTTCCAGGAAAGACACAGGCTCTCCCACAAGCACACAAGTGTTTGCCCTCAGCTATACATCAGGGACAAGCTTGTGAAGAGATGCCCTGCTATTCTTTCGCCTTATGGCATCATGTGTTTCGTTCCTCTTGGAGATCGATTGTTAAACGTCTTTCCTCGGGCGACTGTGAAGCATTTGCCAGCGGAGGAGAAGTAGCACGGAGCAGCATTCAGTACTGCCTACGAGTGTCTTTGCTACCCTACTAGCGGAGCTCCAAGAACAGGCACACATCTTCAGGTACCTTCCAAATGTGGATTCCCCTGCAGCCCCGTAGGCGGGCGTGCAGTAGGCCAACCATCAACGGACGTTTTTCCCCTCAAGCCTGTCAGGACGTTGCTCGTCCGTCTTTCCCTCAATAGATGGGAGTAGGCGCGCTTGCGGATGTGTGCGTGTGTGTGGCCACGCGTTTGCTTAGGCATCAGTGTGTGAAAAGGTAGGTGCTTTTCTCTAGCTGCGTGTGCGTGCACGTGGTGCTGGGTGCACATCCCTGGGTGCTCGTGGAAAGGTTTCTGCATGGTTTTCGCTGAGGAATCGTGTGTGTGCACATGGACAAAGAGAAGGCGCAGCAACCAGGTTCCAGCGCCGAAGAAGGCAAAAGGCAAGGTTTCCGGCGCTATCTCCTTCTCTCCGCAGACCTAGTCGCGCAAAGCAAGCCGCTAAGCCGGCGACCGGCAAGAGAGCTACAACGAAGCATGCCGAACGGAGAAAATAGCAGCAGCTCATCTGTTCACACCTTGTTTCTGCCATGTGCTTGAACGCCAAGACGTTCGCGCTTCTGTGAGATGAAAGACGTCCTTCTGCATATGTGCTTGCTCACACCGGTGCACTTGTTAGTGTATCCATTCAGTTCTGGGCTGCGGGGCATTCAGGAGTGGCTCTGTGGAGACGTCTGCATAGAGGCAGCTGTCAGAACACGCACACTCGATTGTTCACCAAAACATATGCAGACGCGTCCTTAGCCTGTAGATTTGGATGCACAGAGTTCCCTGTGTTCGCAAGAGACAAGGGAATCGCGTCTGTACGCACAGAAGCAATAGCGGACCGTTTCCCTCGGAGTGAACGCGAAAGAGCCGTCTATATACTCGCAGACACGGGAACGTGCCTCAATGCGGTCACAGAGGCAGCAGCTTTTGCACAGATGCTCTGGTGATTCTGGCACTTTCCAGGCACACTCCTGAAAGTCGCGCACACTGCTGTTCACTCGCTAAACGACCTCTTGGGAAACACGTCTCCGGTCGATGGACCGCTCAGATTGCTTCCCGTATAACTGTGAACTGTGTCAGCGCAGGGAATCCGTCTCTGTTGAGCAGATGTCAATCCTGCCTCGCTTTTGCTTTGTTGCCTCTACCAAGATGATTTCCCGTTTCTCTCTTCACTGGAGCACGCAGACACAGCCAACGCACATCAAGTGTCAAGAGACACACTCTGCTGAGCTCAACGCTTGTGCAGATGCACATGTGCGACGAAGTCAACACACGTGCCTGTGGAGAGAAAGAAAGGGACTCACGGGCGTGTGGAGCGACGGGGAGAAAGAGCGGGCGCTGAGGAACACAGTTTCAAACAGACTGTCTCCACACAAACAGGCACCTGTCTGCAGGTATCCTAGATCTTGATTCTTGAACTTGAGGAAACACGCGTCTGAGCAAAACTCCCAAACGCTTCCAGGAAAGACACAGGCTATCCCACAAGCACACAAGTGTTTGCCCTCAGCTATAGATCAGGGACAAGCTTGTGAAGAGATGCCCTGCTATTCTTTCGCCTTATGGCATCATGTGTTTCGTTCCTCTTGGAGATCGATTGTTAAACGTCTTTCCTAGGGCGACTGTGAAGCATTTGCCACCGGAGGAGAAGTAGCACGGAGCAGCATTCAGTACTGCCTACGAGTGTCTTTGCTACCCTACTAGCGGAGCTCCAAGAACAGGCACACATCTTCAGGTACCTTCCAAATGTGGATTCCCCTGCAGCCCCGTAGGCGGGCGTGCAGTATGCCAACCATCAACGGACGTTTTTCCCCTCAAGCCTGTCAGGACGTTGCTCGTCCGTCTTTCCCTCAATAGATGGGAGTAGGCGCGCTTGCGGATGTGTGCGTGTGGCCACGCGTTTGCTTAGGCATCAGTGTGTGAAAAGGTAGGTGCTTTTCTCTAGCTGCGTGTGCGTGCACGTGGTGCTGGGTGCACATCCCTGGGTGCTCGTGGAAAGGTTTCTGCATGGTTTTCGCTGAGGAATCGTGTGTGTGCACATGGACAAAGAGAAGGCGCAGCAACCAGGTTCCAGCGCCGAAGAAGGCAAAAGGCAAGGTTTCCGGCGCTATCTCCTTCTCTCCCCAGACCTAGTCGCGCAAAGCAAGCCGCTAAGCCGGCGACCGGCAAGAGAGCTACAACGAAGCATGCCGAACGGAGAAAATAGCAGCAGCTCATCTGTTCACACCTTGTTTCTGCCATGTGCTTGAACGCCAAGACGTTCGCGCTTCTGTGAGATGAAAGACGTCCTTCTGCATATGTGCTTGCTCACACCGGTGCACTTGTTAGTGTATCCATTCAGTCCTGGGCTGCGGGGCATTCAGGAGTGGCTCTGTGGAGACGTCTGCATAGAGGCAGCTGTCAGAACACGCACACTCGATTGTTCACCAAAACATATGCAGACGCGTCCTTAGCCTGTAGATTTGGATGCACAGAGTTCCCTGTGTTCGCAAGAGACAAGGGAATCGCGTCTGTACGCACAGAAGCAATAGCGGACCGTTTCCCTCGGAGTGAACGCGAAAGAGCCGTCTATATACTCGCAGACACGGGAACGTGCCTCAATGCGGTCACAGAGGCAGCAGCTTTTGCACAGATGCTCTGGTGATTCTGGCACTTTCCAGGCACACTCCTGAAAGTTGCGCACACTGCTGTTCACTCGCTAAACGACCTCTTGGGAAACACGTCTCCGGTCGATGGACCGCTCAGATTGCTTCTCGTGTAACTGTGAACTGTGTCAGCGCAGGGAATCCGTCTCTGTTGAGCAGATGTCAATCCTGCCTCGGTTTTGCTTTGTTGCCTCTACCAAGATGATTTCCCGTTTCTCTCTTCACTGGAGCAGGCAGACACAGCCAACGCACATCAAGTGTCAAGAGACACACTCTGCTGAGCTCAACGCTTGTGCAGATGCACATGTGCGACGAAGTCAACACACGTGCTTGTGGAGAGAAAGAAAGGGACTCACGGGCGTGTGGAGCGACGGGGAGAAAGAGCGGGCGCTGAGGAACACAGTTTCAAGCAGACTGTCTCCACACAAACAGGCACCTGTCTGCAGGTATCCTAGATCTTGATTCTTGAACTTGAGGAAACACGCGTCTGAGCAAAACTCCCAAACGCTTTCAGGAAAGACACAGGCTCTCCCACAAGCACACAAGTGTTTGCCCTCAGCTATAGATCAGGGACAAGCTTGTGAAGAGATGCCCTGCTATTCTTTCGCCTTATGGCATCATGTGTTTCGTTCCTCTTGGAGATCGATTGTTAAACGTCTTTCCTAGGGCGACTGTGAAGCATTTGCCAGCGGAGGAGAAGTAGCACGGAGCAGCATTCAGTACTGCCTACGAGTGTCTTTGCTACCCTACTAGCGGAGCTCCAAGAACAGGCACACATCTTCAGGTACCTTCCAAATGTGGATTCCCCTGCAGCCCCGTAGGCGGGCGTGCAGTACGCCAACCATCAACGGACGTTTTTCCCCTCAAGCCTGTCAGGACGTTGCTCGTCCGTCTTTCCCTCAATAGATGGGAGTAGGCGCGCTTGCGGATGTGTGCGTGTGTGTGGCCACGCGTTTGCTTAGGCATCAGTGTGTGAAAAGGTAGGTGCTTTTCTCTAGCTGCGTGTGCGTGCACGTGGTGCTGGGTGCACATCCCTGGGTGCTCGTGGAAAGGTTTCTGCATGGTTTTCGCTGAGGAATCGTGTGTGTGCACATGGACAAAGAGAAGGCGCAGCAACCAGGTTCCAGCGCCGAAGAAGGCAAAAGGCAAGGTTTCCGGCGCTATCTCCTTCTCTCCGCAGACCTAGTCGCGCAAAGCAAGCCGCTAAGCCGGCGACCGGCAAGAGAGCTACAACGAAGCATGCCGAACGGAGAAAATAGCAGCAGCTCATCTGTTCACACCTTGTTTCTGCCATGTGCTTGAACGCCAAGACGTTCGCGCTTCTGTGAGATGAAAGACGTCCTTCTGCATATGTGCTTGCTCACACCGGTGCACTTGTTAGTGTATCCATTCAGTTCTGGGCTGCGGGGCATTCAGGAGTGGCTCTGTGGAGACGTCTGCATAGAGGCAGCTGTCAGAACACGCACACTCGATTGTTCACCAAAACATATGCAGACGCGTCCTTAGCCTGTAGATTTGGATGCACAGAGTTCCCTGTGTTCGCAAGAGACAAGGGAATCGCGTCTGTACGCACAGAAGCAATAGCGGACCGTTTCCCTCGGAGTGAACGCGAAAGAGCCGTCTATATACTCGCAGACACGGGAACGTGCCTCAATGCGGTCACAGAGGCAGCAGCTTTTGCACAGATGCTCTGGTGATTCTGGCACTTTCCAGGCACACTCCTGAAAGTCGCGCACACTGCTGTTCACTCGCTAAACGACCTCTTGGGAAACACGTCTGCGGTCGATGGACCGCTCAGATTGCTTCTCGTGTAACTGTGAACTGTGTCAGCGCAGGGAATCCGTCTCTGTTGAGCAGATGTCAATCCTGCCTCGCTTTTGATTTGTTGCCTCTACCAAGATGATTTCCCGTTTCTCTCTTCACTGGAGCAGGCAGACACAGCCAACGCACATCAAGTGTCAAGAGACACACTCTGCTGAGCTCAACGCTTGTGCAGATGCACATGTGCGACGAAGTCAACACACGTGCTTGTGGAGAGAAAGAAAGGGACTCACGGGCGTGTGGAGCGACGGGGAGAAAGAGTGGGCGCTGAGGAACACAGTTTCAAACAGACTGTCTCCACACAAACAGGCACCTGTCTGCAGGTATCCTAGATCTTGATTCTTGAACTTGAGGAAACACGCGTCTGAGCAAAACTCCCAAACGCTTCCAGGAAAGACACAGGCTCTCCCACAAGCACACAAGTGTTTGCCCTCAGCTATACATCAGGGACAAGCTTGTGAAGAGATGCCCTGCTATTCTTTCGCCTTATGGCATCATGTGTTTCGTTCCTCTTGGAGATCGATTGTTAAACGTCTTTCCTAGGGCGACTGTGAAGCATTTGCCACCGGAGGAGAAGTAGCACGGAGCAGCATTCAGTACTGCCTACGAGTGTCTTTGCTACCCTACTAGCGGAGCTCCAAGAACAGGCACACATCTTCAGGTACCTTCCAAATGTGGATTCCCCTGCAGCCCCGTAGGCGGGCGTGCAGTACGCCAACCATCAACGGACGTTTTTCCCCTCAAGCCTGTCAGGACGTTGCTCGTCCGTCTTTCCCTCAATAGATGGGAGTAGGCGCGCTTGCGGATGTGTGCGTGTGTGTGGCCACGCGTTTGCTTAGGCATCAGTGTGTGAAAAGGTAGGTGCTTTTCTCTAGCTGCGTGTGCGTGCACGTGGTGCTGGGTGCACATCCCTGGGTGCTCGTGGAAAGGTTTCTGCATGGTTTTCGCTGAGGAATCGTGTGTGTGCACATGGACAAAGAGAAGGCGCAGCAACCAGGTTCCAGCGCCGAAGAAGGCAAAAGGCAAGGTTTCCGGCGCTATCTCCTTCTCTCCCCAGACCTAGTCGCGCAAAGCAAGCCGCTAAGCCGGCGACCGGCAAGAGAGCTACAACGAAGCATGCCGAACGGAGAAAATAGCAGCAGCTCATCTGTTCACACCTTGTTTCTGCCATGTGCTTGAACGCCAAGACGTTCGCGCTTCTGTGAGATGAAAGACGTCCTTCTGCATATGTGCTTGCTCACACCGGTGCACTTGTTAGTGTATCCATTCAGTCCTGGGCTGCGGGGCATTCAGGAGTGGCTCTGTGGAGACGTCTGCATAGAGGCAGCTGTCAGAACACGCACACTCGATTGTTCACCAAAACATATGCAGACGCGTCCTTAGCCTGTAGATTTGGATGCACAGAGTTCCCTGTGTTCGCAAGAGACAAGGGAATCGCGTCTGTACGCACAGAAGCAATAGCGGACCGTTTCCCTCGGAGTGAACGCGAAAGAGCCGTCTATATACTCGCAGACACGGGAACGTGCCTCAATGCGGTCACAGAGGCAGCAGCTTTTGCACAGATGCTCTGGTGATTCTGGCACTTTCCAGGCACACTCCTGAAAGTCGCGCACACTGCTGTTCACTCGCTAAACGACCTCTTGGGAAACACGTCTGCGGTCGATGGACCGCTCAGATTGCTTCTCGTGTAACTGTGAACTGTGTCAGCGCAGGGAATCCGTCTCTGTTGAGCAGATGTCAATCCTGCCTCGGTTTTGATTTGTTGCCTCTACCAAGATGATTTCCCGTTTCTCTCTTCACTGGAGCAGGCAGACACAGCCAACGCACATCAAGTGTCAAGAGACACACTCTGCTGAGCTCAACGCTTGTGCAGATGCACATGTGCGACGAAGTCAACACACGTGCTTGTGGAGAGAAAGAAAGGGACTCACGGGCGTGTGGAGCGACGGGGAGAAAGAGCGGGCGCTGAGGAACACAGTTTCAAACAGACTGTCTCCACACAAACAGGCACCTGTCTGCAGGTATCCTAGATCTTGATTCTTGAACTTGAGGAAACACGCGTCTGAGCAAAACTCCCAAACGCTTCCAGGAAAGACACAGGCTCTCCCACAAGCACACATGTGTTTGCCCTCAGCTATAGATCAGGGACAAGCTTGTGAAGAGATGCCCTGCTATTCTTTCGCCTTATGGCATCATGTGTTTCGTTCCTCTTGGAGATCGATTGTTAAACGTCTTTCCTAGGGCGACTGTGAAGCATTTGCCAGCGGAGGAGAAGTAGCACGGAGCAGCATTCAGTACTGCCTACGAGTGTCTTTGCTACCCTACTAGCGGAGCTCCAAGAACAGGCACACATCTTCAGGTACCTTCCAAATGTGGATTCCCCTGCAGCCCCGTAGGCGGGCGTGCAGTACGCCAACCATCAACGGACGTTTTTCCCCTCAAGCCTGTCAGGACGTTGCTCGTCCGTCTTTCCCTCAATAGATGGGAGTAGGCGCGCTTGCGGATGTGTGCGTGTGGCCACGCGTTTGCTTAGGCATCAGTGTGTGAAAAGGTAGGTGCTTTTCTCTAGCTGCGTGTGCGTGCACGTGGTGCTGGGTGCACATCCCTGGGTGCTCGTGGAAAGGTTTCTGCATGGTTTTCGCTGAGGAATCGTGTGTGTGCACATGGACAAAGAGAAGGCGCAGCAACCAGGTTCCAGCGCCGAAGAAGGCAAAAGGCAAGGTTTCCGGCGCTATCTCCTTCTCTCCGCAGACCTAGTCGCGCAAAGCAAGCCGCTAAGCCGGCGACCGGCAAGAGAGCTACAACGAAGCATGCCGAACGGAGAAAATAGCAGCAGCTCATCTGTTCACACCTTGTTTCTGCCATGTGCTTGAACGCCAAGACGTTCGCGCTTCTGTGAGATGAAAGACGTCCTTCTGCATATGTGCTTGCTCACACCGGTGCACTTGTTAGTGTATCCATTCAGTTCTGGGCTGCGGGGCATTCAGGAGTGGCTCTGTGGAGACGTCTGCATAGAGGCAGCTGTCAGAACACGCACACTCGATTGTTCACCAAAACATATGCAGACGCGTCCTTAGCCTGTAGATTTGGATGCACAGAGTTCCCTGTGTTCGCAAGAGACAAGGGAATCGCGTCTGTACGCACAGAAGCAATAGCGGACCGTTTCCCTCGGAGTGAACGCGAAAGAGCCGTCTATATACTCGCAGACACGGGAACGTGCCTCAATGCGGTCACAGAGGCAGCAGCTTTTGCACAGATGCTCTGGTGATTCTGGCACTTTCCAGGCACACTCCTGAAAGTCGCGCACACTGCTGTTCACTCGCTAAACGACCTCTTGGGAAACACGTCTGCGGTCGATGGACCGCTCAGATTGCTTCTCGTGTAACTGTGAACTGTGTCAGCGCAGGGAATCCGTCTCTGTTGAGCAGATGTCAATCCTGCCTCGGTTTTGCTTTGTTGCCTCTACCAAGATGATTTCCCGTTT
Organism: Patagioenas fasciata; assembly: GCF_037038585.1. NCBI lineage: Eukaryota > Metazoa > Chordata > Aves > Columbiformes > Columbidae > Patagioenas > Patagioenas fasciata. Next base: position 133,512,132 of record NC_092520.1, on the reverse strand, counting down.
CTCTCTTCACTGGAGCAGGCAGACACAGCCAACGCACATCAAGTGTCAAGAGACACACTCTGCTGAGCTCAACGCTTGTGCAGATGCACATGTGCGACGAAGTCAACACACGTGCTTGTGGAGAGAAAGAAAGGGACTCACGGGCGTGTGGAGCGACGGGGAGAAAGAGCGGGCGCTGAGGAACACAGTTTCAAACAGACTGTCTCCACACAAACAGGCACCTGTCTGCAGGTATCCTAGATCTTGATTCTTGAACTTGAGGAAACACGCGTCTGAGCAAAACTCCCAAACGCTTCCAGGAAAGACACAGGCTCTCCCACAAGCACACATGTGTTTGCCCTCAGCTATAGATCAGGGACAAGCTTGTGAAGAGATGCCCTGCTATTCTTTCGCCTTATGGCATCATGTGTTTCGTTCCTCTTGGAGATCGATTGTTAAACGTCTTTCCTAGGGCGACTGTGAAGCATTTGCCACCGGAGGAGAAGTAGCACGGAGCAGCATTCAGTACTGCCTACGAGTGTCTTTGCTACCCTACTAGCGGAGCTCCAAGAACAGGCACACATCTTCAGGTACCTTCCAAATGTGGATTCCCCTGCAGCCCCGTAGGCGGGCGTGCAGTACGCCAACCATCAACGGACGTTTTTCCCCTCAAGCCTGTCAGGACGTTGCTCGTCCGTCTTTCCCTCAATAGATGGGAGTAGGCGCGCTTGCGGATGTGTGCGTGTGTGTGGCCACGCGTTTGCTTAGGCATCAGTGTGTGAAAAGGTAGGTGCTTTTCTCTAGCTGCGTGTGCGTGCACGTGGTGCTGGGTGCACATCCCTGGGTGCTCGTGGAAAGGTTTCTGCATGGTTTTCGCTGAGGAATCGTGTGTGTGCACATGGACAAAGAGAAGGCGCAGCAACCAGGTTCCAGCGCCGAAGAAGGCAAAAGGCAAGGTTTCCGGCGCTATCTCCTTCTCTCCGCAGACCTAGTCGCGCAAAGCAAGCCGCTAAGCCGGCGACCGGCAAGAGAGCTACAACGAAGCATGCCGAACGGAGAAAATAGCAGCAGCTCATCTGTTCACACCTTGTTTCTGCCATGTGCTTGAACGCCAAGACGTTCGCGCTTCTGTGAGATGAAAGACGTCCTTCTGCATATGTGCTTGCTCACACCGGTGCACTTGTTAGTGTATCCATTCAGTCCTGGGCTGCGGGGCATTCAGGAGTGGCTCTGTGGAGACGTCTGCATAGAGGCAGCTGTCAGAACACGCACACTCGATTGTTCACCAAAACATATGCAGACGCGTCCTTAGCCTGTAGATTTGGATGCACAGAGTTCCCTGTGTTCGCAAGAGACAAGGGAATCGCGTCTGTACGCACAGAAGCAATAGCGGACCGTTTCCCTCGGAGTGAACGCGAAAGAGCCGTCTATATACTCGCAGACACGGGAACGTGCCTCAATGCGGTCACAGAGGCAGCAGCTTTTGCACAGATGCTCTGGTGATTCTGGCACTTTCCAGGCACACTCCTGAAAGTCGCGCACACTGCTGTTCACTCGCTAAACGACCTCTTGGGAAACACGTCTCCGGTCGATGGACCGCTCAGATTGCTTCTCGTATAACTGTGAACTGTGTCAGCGCAGGGAATCCGTCTCTGTTGAGCAGATGTCAATCCTGCCTCGCTTTTGCTTTGTTGCCTCTACCAAGATGATTTCCCGTTTCTCTCTTCACTGGAGCACGCAGACACAGCCAACGCACATCAAGTGTCAAGAGACACACTCTGCTGAGCTCAACGCTTGTGCAGATGCACATGTGCGACGAAGTCAACACACGTGCTTGTGGAGAGAAAGAAAGGGACTCACGGGCGTGTGGAGCGACGGGGAGAAAGAGCGGGCGCTGAGGAACACAGTTTCAAACAGACTGTCTCCACACAAACAGGCACATGTCTGCAGGTATCCTAGATCTTGATTCTTGAACTTGAGGAAACACGCGTCTGAGCAAAACTCCCAAACGCTTCCAGGAAAGACACAGGCTCTCCCACAAGCACACATGTGTTTGCCCTTAGCTATAGATCAGGGACAAGCTTGTGAAGAGATGCCCTGCTATTCTTTCGCCTTATGGCATCATGTGTTTCGTTCCTCTTGGAGATCGATTGTTAAACGTCTTTCCTAGGGCGACTGTGAAGCATTTGCCAGCGGAGGAGAAGTAGCACGGAGCAGCATTCAGTACTGCCTACGAGTGTCTTTGCTACCCTACTAGCGGAGCTCCAAGAACAGGCACACATCTTCAGGTACCTTCCAAATGTGGATTCCCCTGCAGCCCCGTAGGCGGGCGTGCAGTACGCCAACCATCAACGGACGTTTTTCCCCTCAAGCCTGTCAGGACGTTGCTCGTCCGTCTTTCCCTCAATAGATGGGAGTAGGCGCGCTTGCGGATGTGTGCGTGTGTGTGGCCACGCGTTTGCTTAGGCATCAGTGTGTGAAAAGGTAGGTGCTTTTCTCTAGCTGCGTGTGCGTGCACGTGGTGCTGGGTGCACATCCCTGGGTGCTCGT